>NC_067404.1:3120071-3160413 GCF_016432865.1 Antechinus flavipes
TGGAAAGTTCCACCAACAGTATATTAGTGAGACTCTTTTCCCATAACCCCTCCAACATGAAGCATTTTTTCCTTTTTCAATTTGTAGGGTGAAACCTCCAGTGTGTTTTGATTTTAATTTCTCTTAATGATTTGGAACATTTTTTCATGTTATTTTCTTTTTGTCACAAGATCATTGGATCTGTCATCAGTCATCTCATTCTTGGAAAGAGCCACATGTATCAGAATTGATTATCATATAGTCTTGTTGTTGCCATGGTTCTGCTCATTTCACTTAGCATCAGTTCATGTAAGTCTCTTCAGGCCTCTCTGAAATCATCCTGCTGGTCGTTTCTTACAGAACAATAATATTCCATAGCATTCATCTACCATAATTTATTCAGCCATTCTCCAATTGGTGGGCATCCATTCAGTTTCCAGATTCTAGCTACTATGAAAAGGGCTGCCACAAACATTTTTGCACGTACAGGGGTCCCTTTCCCTCCTTTAAGATCTCTTTGGGATATAAGCCCATTAGTAACACTGCTGGGTCAAATGGTATGCACAGTTTGATAACTTTTTGAACATAGTTCCAAATTGCTCTCCAGAATGGTTTCATCAACCATCAATTAGTGTCCCAATTTTCCCACATCCCCTCCAACATTTGTCCTTGTCTTTTCCTGTCATCTTAGCCAATCTGAGAGGTGTGTATAGTATCTCAGAGTTGTCTTAATTGCCATTTCTCCGATCAGTACTGATGTACTAGAGATCTCTAATCATTAGAGAACCCTAGAGAATCAACTAAAACCCTATTAGAAACCTCATATGGTTAGAAATTGTTTTAATTTCTTCATCTGAAAATTGTCTGTTCATATCCTTTGACCATTTATCAATTGGAGAGGGGCTTAAATTCTTATAAATTTGAGTCAATTCTCTATTAGAAATTAAGCCTTTATCAGAACCCTTAAATGTAAAAACGATTTCCCAAATTACTGTTTCTCTTCTGATCTTGTCTGCATTAGTTTTGTTTGTACAAAACCTTTTTAACTTAATATAATCAAAATTATCTATCTGGTGTTCAGTTATGAGTTCCAGTTCTTCTTTTGACACAAATTCCTTCCTTCTGCACAGATCTGAGAGGTAAATTAACCTATGTTCTTCTAATTTGCTAATAATATTAGTCTTTATGACTAAATCATGGACCCATTTAGATCTTGGTATGTGGTGTTATGGGCGGGTCAGTGCCTAATTTCTTCTATACTAGTTTCCAATTTTTCCAGTAGTTTTTGTCAAATAGTGAGTTCTTATCCCCAAAGCTAGGGTTTGGGGGGTTTGTCAAACACTAGATTGCTATAGTTATTGATTATTTTGTCCTGTGATCCTCACCTATTCCACTGATAAACTATTCTGTTTCTTAGCCAGTACCAAAATGTTTTGATGACTGCCACTTTATAATATCGTTTTAGGTCTGGCACAGCTAGGCCACCTTCATTAGCATTTTTTTTTCATTAATTTCCTTGAAATTCTTGACCTTGTTTTCTTCCAGATGAACTTTGTTATTATTTTTTCTAGATCTGTAAAATAATTTTTGGAAGTTTGATTGGTATGACATTAAATAAGTAGATTAATATAGGTGGTATTGTTTTTTATATTTGCTTGGTCTACCCATGAGCACTTGATGTTTTTTCAAATGATTAGATCTGACTTTATTTGTGTGGAAAGTGTTTTGTAGTTGTATTCATATAGTTCCTTACTTAACCTTGACAGATAGATTCCTAAATATTTTATACTATTGACAGTTATTTTGAATGGAATTTCTCTTTGTATCTCTTGCTGCTGAACTTTGTGGGTAATATATAAAAATGCTGATGGTTGATGTGGATTTATTTTGTATCCTATAACTTTGTTTATGTTGTGAGTTGTTTCTAATAGGCTTTTAGTTGATTCTCTAGGGTTCTCTAAGGATATCATCATATCATTTGCAAAGAGTGATAATTTGGTTTCCTCATGACCTACTCTAAATATTCTAATTCTAATGTAATCTCTTTTTCTTCTCTTATTGCCAAAGCTAACATTTCAAATACAATATTGAATAGTAATGGTGATAGTGGGCAACCTTGTTTGTCCGCTGATCTTATTTCTAATTTGTCCCCATTTCAAAGAAAAGTCAATTTATTCGTATACTCTCTAGTGTTTTTAATATGAATGGGGTTGGATTTTGTGAGATGCTTTTTCTTCATCTATTGAGATAATCATATTTTCTGTTAGTTTGGTTATTGATGTAGTTGATTATGCTGATTGTTTTCCTAATATTGAACCATCCCTGCATTCCTGGTATAAATCCTACTTGGTAAGAGTGTATTATTCTGGGGATGACCTTCTATAATCTCATTGCTAATATTTTATTTAACATTTTTGTATCAGTATTCATTAAGGAAATTGTTCTATAATTTTCTTTCTCTGTTTTCACCCTATCTGGTTTAGGGATTAGTACCATGTCTGTGTCATAAAAGGAATTTGGTAGGAGTCTTTCATTCCCTATTTTTTTCAAATAGTTTATATAGTATTGGAATTAATTGTTCTTTGAATGTTTGCTGAATTCACACATAAATCCATTTGGCCCTGGAGATATTTTTCTAAGGGAGTTAATTAATAGTTGTTCTATTTTTTTTTCTAAAATGGTTCTATTTAATGGTTTCTATTTATTTCCTCTTCTGTTAACCCAGACTATCTATCTATCTATCTATCAATTTAGATAATCGTCCATTTCATTTAGATTATTAAATTTATTGGCATATAATTGGGCAAAGTAATTCCTAATTATTGCTCCAATTTCCTCTTCATTAGTGAAAAGTTCTCCCTTTTCATTTTTGAGACTAACAATTTGATTTTCTTCTTTCCTTTTTCTAATCAAATTAACTAAATGTTTATGTATTTTATTGTTTTTTTTTTCACAAAACCAACTCTTAGTTTTATTCATTAATTAAATGATTTTCTTATTTTCAATTTTATTAATCTCCCCTTTTATTTTCAGAATTTCTAATTTGGTATTTAACTGAGGGTTTTTAATTTGTTCTTTTTCTAGCTTTTTTAGTTGTAAGCCCAATTCATTGATCTTCTGTTTCTCTATTTTATGCAAGTAAGCATCTAGAGATAAAATTTCCCCTTATAACCGCTTTGGCTGCATCCCACAAATTTTGCCATGTTGTCTCACTATTGGCATCCTCTTGGATAAAGTTGTTGATTGTATCTATGATTTGTTGTTTCACCCATTCATTCTTTAGGATTAGATTATTTAATTTCCAATTAATTTTTTTTGTCTCTTTTCTTTTCGCCTTATATTGTGTGTGTGTGTTTTATTGCATCATGATCTGAAAAAAAAAATGCATTTACTATTTCTGCCTTTCTACATTTGATTTTGAAGTTTCTATGCCCTAAGATATGGTCAGTCTTTGTATACATTTCATGAACAGCTGAGAAAAAAGTAAAATCCCTTCTGTCTCCATTCAATTTTCTCCAAAGATCTATCATATCTAACTTTTCTAACATTTTGTTAGATGTCTATTTCTTCTTGCCATCTCTCTTAACTTCTCCTCTAGGAATTTGGATACTATACCATTTGGTGAATATGTTTAGTATTGATATTGCTTCATTATCTATAGTACCCTTTAGTAAAATAGCTTCCTTCCTTATCTCTTTTTCTTCCTTATCTTGTTTCCTTCCTTATCTCTCTTAATTAGATCAGTTTTTGGTTTTGCTTGATCTGAGATCAGCATGGCTCCCCCTGCTTTTTAAACTTCACTTGAAGCATGATAGATTTTGCTCCTACCCCTTACCTTCACTCTGTATGTATCTCCCTGCTTTAAATGTGTTTCTTGTAAACAACATATTGTAGGATTCTGGCTTTTAACGCAGTCTGCTATTCACTTCTGTTTTATGTGAGAGTTCATCCAATTCACATTCAGTTAGAATAACTAATTCTGTGTTATCTGCCATCTTATTTATCCTAAGTTATACTCTTCTCTTTCCTTCCCCCTTCTCTCCTCCCCAGTATTTTGCTTTTGATGACCATCTTCCTCAAATAGCCCTCCCCCTTTAGAGTTTTTTTCCCTTTTCTTACACCTTTCCCCTAATACTTCTAGTTTCCCTTCTATTAGTCTTTCCCTTTCTTTTCCCCTTGAGGGTAAGATTCACAAAATGTTCACCCCTCTCCCTTCTTTCTCTCAATTATAATAGTTTTATTTTGCCTCTTCATGAGGTGTAATTTGCCTTATCTCACCTCCTTTTTTCTCTTTTTCCACTACACTTCTTTTTCCACCTCTAGTTTCTTTTTCGTATTATCAAAATAAAATCAAATTATATCCACATTCTCTAAGTGTGCCCAAAATAGAACTATAGTTCTCAAGAGTTCTTTCCTTTTTACCTTTTTATCTTTCTCTTGAGCTCGGTGTTTGGAGATCAAATTTTTTGTTTTATTCTGGTCTTTTCATTAGAAATAGGTAAAATTCAACTATATCATTGAATGTCCATCTTCTTTCCTGAAAGATAATGCTCATTTTAGCTGGATAGCTTATTCCTGGCTGTAGTGGGCCGGAATTCTGGACAAGTATACTTGAAACAAAGTGTTAACTCAGTGGAATTGATGAGGTGATGGTTCTCTAGTTCACGTATATACTTAGTACTTAGTATGGTGATGTAATGGTTCTCTAGTTCACACATAATCAGTATGTTGTAATGATGTAATTATAATAACATATATTAGGACTAAGAAGGACTGGAAATGGGACATTCCATTTTTGACCATCCTTCTGGTGACTCTCCTGCCTTCATCACTTCTCCACGTAAAGACCAAGGCCCATCTGAGGGACCTCCAGAAAGCCAGTCCAAGCATTACACTTGGCAGTAATCCAAGTTCCTTTGCCTTTCAGGATACCAGATTCCAGGCCCTTTGATCCTTTGAGGTGGAAGCTGCTAGGTCCTGGGTAATCCTGATTGTGACTCCTTGATATTTAAATTGTTTCTTTCTGGCTGCTTGCAATAGCTTTTCCTTGGTTCAATAGTTCTGAAATTTATCCACAATATTTCTTGGGGATTTAATTTTGGGGTCTCTTTCAGAAGGTGATCAGGGAATTCTTTCAATGGCTATTTTACCTTCTGATTCTAAAATATCGGGACAGTTTTCCTTTATGATTTCCTGTAAGATAATGTCTAGGTTCTTTTTTTCATCATGACTTTCAGGTAGTCCAATAATCCTTAGATTGTCTCTCCTAGATATATTTTCCAGGTCAGTTGTTTTTCTTAGGAGGTATTTCATATTTGCTTCTATCTTTTCATTTTTTTTTGTTTTTGTTTGACTGATGCTTGAAGTCTTACTGAGTCATTCACTTCCATTTCTTCAATTCTGATTTTTAGTGCATTTTTTCTTCAGTTATCTTTTTTAGCTCCTTTTGTATTTGGCCAATTGAATTGTTTTGTTCATTGATTTTTTTTTTTCCATTTCACACATTTTGTTTTTCAATGAGTTGGTATCTTTTTCCTATGTATTTTGTAGGACATTATATGCTTTTTCCATCCCTTCTTGCAATGATGTCATTTCCTTTCCCCATTTTTCTTCTAACTCCCTTTTAAGATCCTTTATGCAAATCTTACAAGAAAGCCTTGTGCAGTGGGGACCAGCTCATGTCTCTCTTTGGGGCTTCATCTGGAGTTGCTTTGCCTTTAAGAGCCTCAGGATTTGAGGTCTGTTCTTCTCTCTCTCTTCTCATTCCTGTCTATAGTGACAGTTCTTTTTGTTTTTTTTTTCCCTATTTTTTAAAGGCTTTTGGTCTGCTCTTAATGAAAAGCAGTGGCAGCTGCTTTAGTTTTCCCTGGGGGCAGTTCTGCTGATTGATTTCTGGTGCTGGGTAATTGTGGCTAGGCCCTATGTTCTTCCAGGGCTCATTGGTTTACAATTTGTGTTTTGTAGCAAATCAACCACCTGCTTGCAACCAGGACAGAGTAGCCTAGGAGGCTCACAGAAAATTCCTTGTGCACGGATGCTGCAACACTCTGGGGTACTGCCCCAGCTCCTTGCCTCTGGCTCCCTGTGCTACGGTCTGGGCTCGGCAGACTGTCCTCCTGCCCGATTGAAACAGACCTGTTCCAAAGTTCTTCCAAGGTATCTTCTTCTGGGAATGTGTTGTACTCCAGATATTTGTGGGTTCTTTGACTCCAAAACCAGTTTAGAGACTTAATCTGCTGTTGGTTTGAGAGAAAATCAGAGGAGGTCACAGAAAGTCATGTTTGCTTTCCATCATCTTGTCTCTGGCCCCTGTTTCATTTAGTAGATACACTTGTGAATCGATCTGACACTGGGAATTTTTTCTTTTTCTTTTTTTATTATAACTTTTTATTGACAGAACATATGCATGGGTATTTTTTTACATTATCCCTTGCACTCACTTCTATTCTGACTTTTCCCTTCCATCCCTCCACTCCCTTCCCTAGATGGCAAGCAGTCCTATACATGTGAAATATGTCACAGTATATCCTAGATACAATATATGTGTGCAGAACTGAACAGTTCTCTTGTTGCACAAGAAGAATTGGATTCAGAAGGGAAAAATAATCTGGGAAGAAAAACAAAAAATGCAAACGGATCACATTCTTTGGGTGTAGCTGATTCTGTCCATCTTTGATCAATTGGGACTGAATTAGATCTTCCCTTTGTCGAAGATATCCACTTCCATCAGAATACATTCTCATACAGTATTGTTGTTGAAGTATATGATGATCTCTTGGTTCTGCTCATTTCACTCAGCATCACATCATGTAAGTCTTTCCAAGCTTCATCCTGTTGGTCATTTCTTACAGAACAATAATATTCCATAACATTCATATACCACAATTTACCCAACCATTCTCCAATTGATGGGCATCCATTCATTTTCCAGCTTCTAGCCACTACAAACAGGGCTGCCCCAAACATTTTGGCACATACAGGTCCCTTTCCCTTCTTTAGTATCTCTTTGGGCTATAAGCCCAGTAATAACACTGCTGGATCTGATCCAATCTGACTCAATAATAAACTATGTTTTATATGTGAAAATATAAACCATATTCTGAGATTGACATCAGTACTTGGATTGTTCAAAAGAAAAATTAGGGCAGAGTATGATTTGGTTTTAAAAAACAAAATTTTCTAGGAAAAGATAAAAATTGTAATTATGCTATATTAGGGAGGGGCAGAGGAAAAACTGGCACAGAGGCATTAGATAGGAGAGAGCATGGCTTGCAGTTCTGAAAACCTACTCCTATCAGGAATTGAATAAATAGGGATTATATATATATATATATATAATATCTAAAATCTATAAAGAAACAAGGAGGGAGGGAATAGGATACTGTGAAGTATAGAAGGGTATGTAGATGAAGGGGAGTATGGCAAGGTATGTAGCTTAATGAGAATGAGATAAAGAAGGAGGGAAATGTCGAAGTAAGGAAATAAGGGACGTGGGGAGGAGGTTAAATAACTGCAAGGCAAGTGAAAAAGTAGCTATAAAGTAGAAGAGTTTCCAGGGATTCCTAATAAGAGATACACACAAGCACAATAATAAAAATTGGGAGAAGAAATTATTAAAAAAAAATAAAGGTAGAGCTAGTAATCATAGATCTCAGACCAAGTAAAACAGAAAAAGTCAATCAGGAGAGAAATCTATATTATAAGTCAGCCATATTAATATTGGTTTAGATACATGTCTATGTGTAAATGCATATTATATCTATCCCTCTATATACATATGTGTATATGTCTAAATACATTATGATGTATATATGTGTTCAGATATATGTATATGAATATATATATATGTATGTATGCATACACACATACATATATACACACACGTATCTGTTCTTACTATACCCTGATTGGGGAAATTTGAGGGGGAAAAAGAGAAAATAGTTAAAAGTGCAATGTAGAGAATAAAAAATAAGTCGAAAGAAAGCAAAGATAGAGAGACATGATGAATACAATGTCTTCTAAACTTATACGTTCTTTTTTTAAATGAAAACTTATTGTTATAGTCCTTTCTTATGTTCAGCTTGGTAAAGTACAATGTTTTCTTTTCTTTTTTCTAATTTTCTTTTTCTATTTTGATCTTTCTTCCTTTATATTTAATTTTAAATAAATAAACATTTTTTTTAAAAAGAAGAAAAACTTACCAGTGAGAGCACTAAGCCCTCCATGAAATGTTATCTTTTTGAACCAATATAGATTGTGCCTCTAGAAATGATACATGTAGCAATGTACCACTATCACTTTTTGTTTTCCCTTCAGACTTTCCAGGAATGCTCTTAAGTGGACAATGGACATGATTTCATCATGGGGGCTGCCTCCTTGAAGAAGGTAAACATAAAATGGAATGGTATCACAGAAGTTTGTTGAGCAGCTAGCATTGATTTGCTCTGAGTCCCTTGAGATTTACCTTAGACTCCCACAAACATTTCTCCTCCCTTACTCAAGTGTTTCATTGTTCAGGAGGTGCCAATGGGGGAGGGGAAAGAGGTCAGAATTTTCATTTGGGCCCTCTGAGATAGAAATGGATGAAAGCATGATCCAAGTATTGTGAAATGCGTTTTCCACAGGAAGACCCCACACAGATTCTGATCAACCTTGTTCCTCTTCTACTATCAGGCTTTCCTCCATACTGTCCCTGACCCACATCCTACTGGAAATGGAATTCACCTATGTTTGTTAGGTGCCCACCCCTCTGACTAATATTGAAGAGGTTCTTGATAATATCTCAGAGAAGCTGCATTTGTGCTTCAAATCTTGTATTGTTCTAGTTCCCAGACCTTGAGAAGATCAGGATCAAGAAGAGCCATTCCTGCATGCATGTTTTGTCATGTCTCTCACAGAATGAGCTTGAAGCCTCATTTCTACCTTTCAAGCTGTTTTTCTTCTGAGCACTGGGAATTTTGAGTGAAATGTCCAGGCTACCAGGCCCAGGGCAAAGAAATGGTCTTGTGTTAAAGCCACATGGAGTCTTCATTTAATGTTAAAAAACCAAGATCTTCTGTGCAGCTCTTCCTCTCAGTCCTTTTTATGAAACTAAAGTATTCCATGCTATCTGAGGAATGTATAGTGTGGCTACCTTCACCTTAGAGAATCTTCTACGTGGAAAGAGATTCAACTGCTCCTTTGATCACCTTAAGACCTGAGAAGAATCCATTGGCAAGGCACAATATTTCCACCAGTGCCAACGAGAGAGCACCTCTCCCAACAGTAGTGATAGTCGGTAATTTTTTGGCACTTTCCCTTCATTTTTCTGCATTCTATCACTGGGTTGCAACCCACCAGCGTTTTCAGGGTACAACTCCCTATTGCAAGTAAGTCATTAACCATTCATTGAAATGTAATTATCTTTTCCTCTCCCTAAACATTTTAATTAATGAGATGGAGGCTATGTGTCAAGTCACTGCTAGATGTAGTCTAATTGCTAGACCATGGGAACCAGTCATGGGCTTCTCTTCAGCTCTGGTGAGTGCTTAGATTTTTCTATTTTTCCTTTCATGATCCAAGTATTTAATATCCTGTTAAGATGAAATGCTTAGCAACCTTCTCAAAGCCCTTGTCGAGGTTTTTTTTTTTTTTTTTTTTTTTTTAATTTGTTGAAATCCAGTCAGACAGTGAGATCAGTGACACCTTCTGGGAGTATTCTCCCTGTACATTCAATGTAGATTATGCCCCTAGAGATCATTTTTCTCTTTCCATGTAGCAATGCACTGCTGATTAGTATTTGCTTTTCCTGGAAGGTCTGAAGTGGGCAATTAGACATGATTACACTAGGGACTGCCTCCTTGAAGAAGTGGAGCATTGGATAGCATCCTATTTCTGAAGTTTGCTGAGAAGCTAGCATGGACTTGGCTTCCATGGTGATGACAATATGGAACCAAAGCAGAACAGTAGAAATGATTAGTTCTAAGAATTTGTAAACATCAGGATAAACAGGAGCCATTCCTGCATGTATCTTTAGTCAGCATGGCTGTCTCCTTCAGAATGGGCTTGAACCCTATTTCTGCCATTTAATCTGTTCTCCTTCCCTGGCCATGGACACTTTGAGTAGAATGTCTAAAAAAATCTCATTTGTGTCAATGAAATGATCTTATGCTTATGCTGAGGTCATCTGGAGACTTCATGTGAAGTTTTGGAAAGCAACTTCTGTTTGACAGTTTTTCCTCTTGTTTCTGCATCTAAAGTATTCTATTCCATTTGAGTAATCTAAAATGTGGCTACCTCCACCTTAGTGAATCTTTTACATAGAAAGAGACTCAACCACTCCTTTGTTCACCTTAAGACCTGAGAAGAATCCATTGACAAGGCACAATATTTCCACCAGTACCAATGAGAAAGCATCTCTTCCAAAAGTCGTGATCATAAATGATTTTGTGGTGTTTGCCCATTGGTCTTTCTGCATTCTACCACTGGGCTGCAATCCAACAGCGTTTTCAGATTGAAATTCCCTATTGCAGGTAAGTCTTTAACCTTTGAGTGCAAAGCAATTATCTTTCTTCCCTGGCTAAGCATTTTATTTAATTAGATGAAGGCTATGTGTCACACTGGTGGATGGAGTCCTTTTGCCAGTCCATGGGAACCAGGCAACTGCAGTCTTGGGCTTCTCCTCAGCTCTGGTGAGTGCTCAGATTTTTCTGTTTCTTTTCATGCCCCAAGTACCCAACATCCCATAAAGATGAATAGCTTAGCATCTTTCTGAAAGCCGCTGTCAAGTATTTTTTAAAATTTTTTTGAAATCCAATCACCACTGTTCCATATGTGCTTTTTCTGCAAGGTTCTTGAGTGGGCAATTGGACCTGATTTCACCAGAGTGCTACTTCCTTGAAGAAGGTAAGGATCAGATGGAATGGTGTTATTTCGGAATGTTTTTGAACAGCGCGCATTGACTTGGCTTCCATGGTAATGACAAGTATGGAACCAAAGCAAAATAGTAAAAATGATTGGTTCCTAGAGTTTGTGATGATCAGGATCAAGAAGAGCCATTCCTACATGTATCATTAGTCAGCATGGCTGCCCCCCAGAAAGCGGACTTGAAGCACCATTTCTGCCATATAAGGTATATCTCTTCCCCATCCATGGGCATTTTAATATCACTTGTGTCAAGAGACACCTCGCTTATGTTGATGAATGGATTTTATGCTATGGTCATCAGGAGTCTTTTTTTGGGGGTTGGAGGGGGGTTCTTTCTCTTTATTTTGACAATAATATTTTAATTAATTTTTTTAAAAAGTATATCATGGTACATTTTATTTTTTTATTAAAACTTTTTTTATTTTTCAAAACTTATGCATAGATAATTATGCAACATTAGCCCTTGGAAAATCTTGTTTCAGTTTTTCCCCCACTTCTCCCATCACCCTCCCCTGGATGGCAAGTAGTCCAATATATGTTAAACATAGTTGAAATATCTTAAATGGAATATAAGCATACATATTTATACAATTGCCTTGCTGTACCAAAAAAATCAAATCAAACCAGAAAAGCAAATGATGAAGAAAATAAAATGAAAGCAAACAATAACAAAAAGAGTGATAATGCTATGTTGTGGTCCACACTAGTTCTCACAGTCCTCTCGTTGGGTGTACATGGCTCTCTTCATCACTGAACACTTGGAACTGGTTTGAATCATCTCATTGTAGAAGAGAGCCACGTCCATCAGAATTGATCATTGTATAATCTTGTTGTTGCTGTGTATAATGGTTTCCTATTTCTGCTCATTTCACTCAGTATCAGTTCATTTAAGTCTCTCCAGGCCTCTTTGAAATCATCCTGCTGGTCGTTTCTTATGGAACAATAATATTCCATAACATTCATATACCACAATTTACTCAGCATTTTCTCCAATTGATGGGCATCCATTCAGTTTCCAATTTCTTGCTACTACTAAAAGGGCTGCCACAAACATTTTTGCACATTTTAGTTCCTTTCGTTCCTTTAAGATATCTTTGGAATATAAGCCCAGTAGTAACACTGCTGGATCAAAGGGCATGCACAGTTTGAATACTTTTTGAGCATAGTTCCAAACTTCTCTCCAGAATGGTTATATTCGTTTACAGTTCCACTAACAATGTATTAGTGTTCCAGTTTTCCCCCATCCCCTCCAACATTTGTCATTATCTTTTCCTTTCATCTTAGCCAATCTGACAGGTATGTAGTGGTATCTCAGAGTTGTATTAATTGACATTTCTCAGATCAGTAATGACTTATAGCACTTTTTCATATGACTGGAGATGGTTTCAATTTCTTCATCTGAAAATTGTTTTTGACCTTTTATCCTTTGACCATTTATCAATTGAAGAATGACTGGAATTCTTATAAATTGGGTCAGTTCTCTATATATTTTAGAAATGAGGCCTTTATCAGATCCTTTGAATGTAAAAATGTTTTCTCAGTTCATTGCTTTCCTTCTAATCTTATCTGCATTAGTTTTGTTTGTACAAAAACTTTTTAACTCAATATAATTAAAATTATCTATTTCATGATCAATAATGATCTCCAGTTTTTCTTTGGTCAGAAATTCCTTCCTTCTCCAGAGATCTGAAAGGTAAACTATCCTATGTTCTTCTAATTTGTTTATGATATCATTCTTTATGTCTAGACCATGAACTCATTTCAATCTTATCTTGATCTATGGTATTGGGTGTGGGTCAATGCCTAATTTCTGCCAGCCTAGTTTCTATTTTTTTCCAGCAATTTTTGTCAACTAGTGAGTTCTTACCCCAAGGCTGGGGTCTTTGGGTTTGTCAAACACTAGATTATTATAGTCATTGACTATTTTGTCCTAGGAACCTAACCTATTCCACTGATAAACTACTCTCTTTCTTAGCCAGTACCAAATGGTTTTGAAGACCACTTTATAATATAGTTTTAGATCAGGTACAGCTAGGCCACCTTCATTTGGAATTTTTTCATTAATTCCCTTAAATTCTTGACCTTTTGTTCTTCCAGACAGATTTTGTTTTTAATTTTTCTAGGTCTGTAAAATAGTTTCTTGGGAGTCTGATTGGTATAGCACTAAATAAGTAGATTAATTTTGGCAGTATTGTTATTTTTATTATGTTCGCTCAACCTATCCAAAAGTATTTGATATTTTCCCAATTGTTTAGATCTGACTTTGTGTGGAAAGTGTTTTGTAGTTGTGTTCATATAGTTCCTGGTTTTCCCTTGTCAGGTAGATTCCCAAATATTTTATAATATCGACAGTTATTTTAAAGGGAATTTCTCTTTATCTCTTGCTGTTGGGTTGTTGGTGATGTATAAAAATGCTGATGATTTATGTGGATTTATTTTGTATCATGTAACTTTGCTTAAGTTGTGAATTGTTTCTAATAGTTTTTTAGTTGGTCGTCTAGGGTTCTACATGTATACCATCATATTATCTGCAAAGAGTGATAGTTTGGTTTCCTCATTACCTACTCTAATTCATTTAATCTCCTTTTCTTCTGTTATTGACAAAGCTAACATTTCTAATATAATATTGAATAGTAATACTGATAGTGGGCAACCTTGTTTCACCTCTAATCTTATTGGCAATGCTTCTAATTTATTCCCATTATAAATGATGCTTGCTGTTGGTTTTAGATAAATGCTACTGATTATTTTAAGGAAAAGTCCATTTGTTCCTATACTGTCTTATGTTTTTAATAGGAATGGGTGTTGGATTTTATCAAATGCTTTTTCTGCATCTATTGATGTAATCATCTGGTTTTTTTTTGTTAATTTGGTTATTAATTTAGTTAATTATGCTAATAATTTTCCTAATATTGAACCAGCCCTGCATTCCCATCAGGAGACTTCATGTGACGATAAGCAACCAAGATCTTCTTGCAGCTCTTCCTCTGAGATCCTGTTTGTGCATCTAAAGTATTCCATGGCATCTGAGTTAGCATAAATGCAGTCACCTTCACCTTCCAGAAACTTCTAGATGGAAGGAAAGTCAACCGCTCCTTTGATCACTTAGTCTTGAGAAGAATCCATGGGCAATGCACAATTATTTCCACCAGCGTCAAGGAGAGAGCCCCTCTCCCAACAGCTGTGATCATAAATGATTTGTGTTGTTTTCTGTTATGGGCCAGAAATTCTATACTTAAAACAAGGATTCTTACAAGGTGCTAACTTCAGTGGAATTGATGAGACTGGTTATCTAGTTTAGCATGGTGATTAATAGTTCTCTAGATCAGTATGATTGATTTAATCTTACAACAAATAATGGTTCCCTAGTGATAGAATGATTGGTGTATACTCAAAATAGAGCATATAAAGCTGCAACAAACTCAGCCAGATCCGAGCCAGAGACAGACTCGGAAGGGCCAGACACAGACTCGGAAGGGACCCAGAGACACATTCATTCCATCATCCACCTTTGTGGTGGCTGGAGACTGAAGCACAAGCCCTTGGACTCAGAGACATTCATTTCCATCTTCATCAGCCTCTTAGTGTCTGGCCTGTCTTCCTGCACTTCCCCCACTGAGACCAAGGCTCTTTTGAAAGGCTCTCAAGAAAGCAGGCTGGGTCCCAGGCAAGGAGACAATAAAGAATTTGGATGTTGGATTTTAACACCTGGCTAGTCTCATGGTGATTACTGAAAGGAAGACTGGTCCAGAGACCTCCAGAAAACCAACAGGAACATTATAATTTTCCATTTGGCCTTTCCGTGTTCTACCACTGAACAGCAATTCAACAGTTTCTCCATGTGAAACTCCCTATTGCAGGTATTGCATGGTTAATGACTTACCCATTCATTCCAATGCAATTATCTTTTTTCCCCTGCCTAAGCATTTTATTTAATTAGGTGAAGACTGTGTGTCACACTGGTGGATGGAGTCCTATTGCAAGTCCATGGGAACCAGGCTTCTCCTCAGCTCTGGTGAGTGCTCAGATTTTTCAGTTTTTCCTTTCATGCCCCAAGTGTCCAACATCCCATAATGATAAACAGCTCAGCAAACTTCTCAAAATCCTTGTCAAGCGTTTTTTGTTTTGCTTTGTGTTTTTTTTTTTTTTTAATTTGGTGAAATCTAGTCACAGAGTTTGAGCAGTGACCCCTTGTGGGAGTATTCTTCCTCTACATGTAATGTAGATTATGCCCCTAGAGATCACTTTTCTCTTTCCATGTAGCAATCTGATCAATTTTTGCTTTTCTTGGAAATTTCTCCAGTGAGCAATAGGCCATGATTTCAACAGGGAGCTCCTTCTTGAAGAAGGTATGGGTCAGATGCAAATGTATTTCTGAACGTTGTTGAGCATGGAGCATAGACTTGGCTTCAATCATGATGACCATAATGGAGCTAAAACAGTAGTACAAATACTTTTGATTCAAAATGTCGATTGGCATTGCTCCTTTGATTCTTCTTTTTTGGTCTTTTCTTCTGTTTCTTGAGTGAGCAGATATTCCATTCTTTAGTCTGGGATTCAGAAAGGCCACCCTTTCCTTGTAGGGGTTAGGAAGCTCTTAAATTTGTCCTTTGCCAGCAATATGAGTCCCCTGGAATTCATTAGTTTACAATAATCTGATGTGGCTTTTTTGTTATATGCACTGCCTCTCAATTATTCAAGTGAGCTTCACTTTTCTAGGTGTGTTAGAATAGGCTACCTTGAGGGAGGATTTGTTTATTTGTATTTGCAATAATTTGTAGGATTCCTTCAATTGACTGTTGTTGGAATGACCCAGCTTCTATTAGAATACAGATATGGGCATTTTTCCAGGCTGTGATGTCTAAGATAAGGGGAAATGTCTTCCTTACAGAAGGAAGAACCAGTATTTAGGAATCTTTTTCCTGTGAGATTTTTCTCTGCTTTCTTTTCTTCCTGCAATCATTTTTTCTCAGGTTTTTCCCCTTAAATCCTCTTTCATGTATTCTTTTTAAAATTTTAAATCTTACCAGACAATTTAAAAAGTAACACAAGCAATATGTTTCCTTCCTTTTTTACATCCTTAAGCAACCTGGCCTCCTTTCCTTGTAAAGGTTTTTCTTATCCTAGACTTTTCAACTCATACTATCACGTTACCATATATTCTCCTTCTCTACTTGCTTAGTTACAGCAGTGGCTGGGCTTTTAGCCAGGGACCTAATGCTTCGAACATTTATTTCCCATCATTTTTTTCCCTGTAGATTCAGTTTTCCATCCAAAATCTCAGCTCTAATCTTATCCTATAACTTTCCCCAGCCCTTTTTGGGGTATTCCACAAAGGACTTGTTTCTTGGAGATTATTCAAACAGCCAATCTTCATTCACTTTGCAACTGAGCTTTTAATATTTAGAATTCAACCTTGTCCTTCAGGTATAGTTTTGCCTTTCATTTTATTCTTTCCTTGAAGCCCCAATTGGCCATCTATCATTCCCCATCTACTTGGGTTTCTGATTTTCTGCATAAAAATCGCAGGGTTATTTTCTATTTTATTAATAATTAATGAATTAGGATCAAAGATTTTCTCCTTTTTCTTTTTTACTTCCTCTTCAGGAATCAGGAATTTTAGATTATTCAGGAAGCCTTTGAATTGTAAGAATGAAAACGAGAGGAAAAACTCAGAGATGTTCAAGATTTTTTCCTTTCTATCCCCATTCAGTCTTCTCTATGGGACTGTCATATGTATTTTATCTAAAATTCTGTTTACTTTCTCCTCAACTTATTTCTTCTTTATTTCTGTTTTGATTTATCTAGTTCTGAGAGGGGAAGGTTCTGTTTTCCATTAAATAGTTTTGCTTTCTATCTGTTCCTGCAGGTCACTTGACTTCTCTAAGAATTTGTATGCTTACCCTTTAATGCATATGTGTTGCTTCATGGTCTATGGTACTATGACCTTTTAAATTAGAAGTTGTTAAATTCTAGGTAATTCTGACTGGCTCCTTGATATTTTAATTATTTGTTTCTGGCTATATCCAGGATTTTCTCCTTTACCTGGTAATTCTGAAATTTAGCTATAATATTCCTTGAATTTTTATTTTTAGGATTTTTTCAGGAAGTGTTTGGTGGATTCTTCCAGGTTCTATTTTACCCTCCAATTCTAGGATACCAGGGCAGCTTTCGTTGACAATTTCTTGAAAGATGCTGTCCAGCACCTCTGAGATACCACTACACACCTGTCAGATGGGCTAAGATGACATGAAAAGAGAATGATAAATGTTGGAGGGGAGATGGGAAAACTGGGACACTGATACATTGTTGGTGGAACTGTGAACGGATCCAACCGTTCTGAAGAGCAATCTGGAATTATGTCCAAAAAGTTATCAAACTGTGCATACCCTTTGATCCAGCAGTGCTACGACTGGGCTTATGCCCCAAAGAGATCTTAAAAGGAGGGAAAAGGACTCGTGTGCAAAAATGTTTGCGGTGGCAAAAACTGGAAATGGAGTGAATGCCCATCAATTGGAGAATGGCTAAATAAATTGTGGTACATGAATGTTATGGAATATTATTGTCTGGTAAGAAATGACCAACAGGATGATTTTAGAAAGGTCTGGAGAAACTTACATGAACTGATGCTGAGTGAAATGAGCAGGACCAGGAGATCATTATATACCTCAACAACAATATTATATGATGATCAATTCTGATAGACATGGCCCTCTTCAACAGTGAGATGATTCAAACCAGTTCCAATTGTTCAGTGATGAAGAGAGCCATGTACATCCAGAGAGAGGACTATAGGAACTGAGTATGGACCACGACATAGCATTTCCACTGTTTCTGTTGTTTGCTTACATTTTTGTTTTCCTTCTCAGGTTTTTCTACTTTCTTTCTAGATCCAATTTTTCTTATGCAGCAAGATAACTGTATAAATGTGTATACATATATTGTATTTTATATATACTTCAACATGTTTAACATGTATTGTTACCTGCTATCTAGGAGAGGGAATGGGGGCAAGGAGGGGAACAATTGGAACAGAAGATTTTGCATAGGTCAATGTTGAAAAATTATCCATGCATATGTTTTGTCAATAAAAAGCTATAATAATAAAAATTACAAGAGAAATCCAATAAAAAAGAAATGAGAGAGAGAGAGAGAGAGAGAGAGAGAGAGAGAGAGAGAGAGAGAGAGAGAGATGCTGTCCAGGCTCTTTATTTGATAATGGCCTTCATGTAGTCCATTAAATCTCCAATTATCTCTCTCCTTGGATTTTCCAATAAGGTATTTTACATTTTCTTCTGTTTTGTCATTCTTTTGGTTTTGTTTGACCAATTCTTGATGTCTTATAAAGTCATTAGTTTCTACCTCCCAATTCTAGTTTGTTTTCTAGAATTCTAGAATTATTTTCTTCAGTGTGCTTTTATACCTCCTTTACCATTTGACCAATTCTACTTTTTAATGCATTCTAGATTTTTATAGTTTCTTTTCTACCACTCTCATTTCTCTCTCCAATTTTACCCCTACCTCTTCTGATTTTCAAAATATTTTTTGAGCTCCTCCATGGCTTGAGAGCAACTCTTATTTTTTTGGAGGCTTTGAATGTAGGAATTTTGATATTATATTCTTATTGAGTGTGAGTTTTGATTTCCATTGTCACCACAGTAATTTTCTATGGTAAAAATCCTTCTATGGTAAAAATACTGTCACTTAATTGAATATTCCCTTTCTCCTGATTTATTGTGAATTTTACTGGGGAATTTTTCTTTTATTCTTTATTTGTTAGGCAGGTATTTCAGATTAACATTTAGTTATTTTAAGAGCATGGTTATTTAATTTTCCATTGACTTTGTGTAGTATGGGCTTCTCCCAGTCAGTCCTGTAACAGTCCTCAAATAATTCATATTCTCAAATAATGCATATTAACTGAAGGAAGTGAGAGAGTACAAGCAACTAAGATGGCAAATTAAAACAAACAAAAAACCCTCAGTTTCTTCAGAACATTTAAAGGTTAACAATCTTGGAATTCCAGGAGAGTGCCTTGAATTGCATTTTTGATTTAGTGGAGACCCTCATTTCCCAAAAGACACTAACAGTCATTCTCCCCCTGTTCTTACACAGATATATGTTCATAATCTTGCAATTCCATGAGTGTGCCTTGAATTGCATTTTCGATTTGGTGGATACCCTCATTCTACCCCTCAGTTAGCTATGTCCTTATTCTTTAAAAGGACTGGAGACTGCCTATTCTACTATTCTGTGTTTTCCCAAAAGACATTAACAGTCATTCTTCCCCTGTTAAATGCAGATATTATTCCCTAAAATTTGCCAGGGGCTTTCTTTCAGTAGGTTTTTGATGAGACTCCTGGTGAGCCTTGGGCTTACACAAGTGCTCAATCTCAGCAACCGTAGACCACAACTCATTCTTCTCATTTTGTTGAGTGAGGGGGAGATCTCTTTCAATTCACCCCAATTCACTCCCTATAGGTTTCTTCAAAGGTAAATTGAATTTTGAGGAGATACCCTACTACAAGTAAGGGAAGGCTTATATTACCAATTAGAAAGGTCTGAGTTGGTTATTATCCTTTCCAGTATGAGGGGGAACCAAAATTATATCACTATGCTGGAGACAATCTAGAATGTGTTCACTGTGGCTGATGGAAGCAATGCAAACTCAGGAGGTTTTATTACAGGTGGGGCACAAATAGTCCTTATGAACATTTGGAGATGTGATGGCTCTAAATTTATACATCTCATGTTTCTTTTGAGCTACTGAAATTCTACTTTCCTCATAGAACCCAGTTGACAGAACACATGGACAACAGAGTTGGAGGCCTAAAAGATACTCTAAAGCAGTGAAAGCTCCTTGGGAGGCTTGGAGTGAACTCATCTAGATCTTTGCTTGCTGAATGACCAAGGCAGTTCATTCTCTAATATTTTCCACTCATGCCCCTTCCCTGAAGGTGTTCACAGATATACAGTGTGTACATTTAGGGTTAGGGTTAGAGTCCGGGACATAGCTTTTTCTTTGACCAGTGGATCCTGCCTCAAGGCCAGAGCTGACTCTCAGCTTGGGCTGCTGCCAGGCTTAGTTTTCCAAAGGACTCCAGGAATGGGGCTAATTATAAGAGAAGCCAATGGTGTTGTCCCTTCTGAGCCCACCTGTGTACTTCTTAAAGAGATCATTTGGTGTGAACATCTTGTGTACACACCATTTCACTATCTGTAATAATACCCACTGTAGGAAACCCGTTGGGTAACCCTGAACAATCTCTTCCTTTGCAAAAATATCTAATGTTGATTAGAATAAGATGGAGGCTTCTAGGGGCAAACAAAGCAAGAGTAGTGAGATATCTCCTAGGAGCAGGAGCTCACTACCTTCTGTGGTGTGGGTACATGTGAAATCCAATGATTTTCCTGGAGCAGGTGACACTTTAGGTGCATCGTGGAGAAGCAGGATATCAGCTTCCAGAGATAATTGAGAGGCAGGAAGTGTTAGAGTCCATTCTAAGAAAGAGGAACACTATCAATCAGTCCATCAACATTTATACCACGCCTACTAGGCACCAGGACTTCTATTGAGTGCTGGGGAGGCCAAACGGGCAGAAGGCAAGTTTTTGTCTTGCCCTCCCAAAGCTCTTTGTCTCATGGTGGAGATACTACATCCACAATTCTAGTGAAACATGCTACATACAGGAGAAATTAGAAAGTCCACAGTGGAAAGTGCTAGGATTAAGATGGATGCAAAAAGGCTGCCTGCTAAAGGTGGGATTGATCTGGGGTTTGAAGGATATAAGGGAGCCCAGGAGGGAGAAGGGAGATGAGAGTACATCCTGGATATGGAGGGACAGCCAGGAAAATTGTCCAGAGTGGGAAGATGAATGATCTTGTGTGAAGAACAGCCAAGAAACCAATGGCACTGGACCAAAGAGTTCCTGGGGGAGTGTCATATGGAGAGCACTGGAAAGGGTAGGGGAAGGGGAAGGTTCTAAAAGGTGTTGAATGCTACAGAAGGGAATTGATATTGGATCCTGGAGGTGACAGGGAGCCACAGGAGTTTATGGAGTCCAAGGGTGGGAAGGTGGGATGCCATGGTCTGCAAAGTGTGAACAAAGTCACGAAGATGAGGAAATCAGAATGAATTCCTGGCATGTGAAGATGTCTACATTTCCAGAGTCATTCAGTCCATGACCCAGGGGAGGCTGAGATAAGGCTAGACTTCTTGCTTGTGGAAGGGCAGAAAGAGGATTCTGGGGCAAGAGCTCTTGGGGATGGGGAGTCTGTTCTTTCTTTTAGGACATGAAGAGCCAGTAAATCGTGAATTGAATCTTTCTTCTTTCTTCCAGGACATGAGGAGCCAGTAAAGCAATTGAAGTTGGAAAGTGAACCATTTACGGTGATAGTTTAAGCAAATGTGTCCCTCTGACATGCTTCAGCAATCTCCCTGCTTTACAGAATAGAGCATCTCAGAGCTTCCAGGCATCTTGGGCACTATGTTGTCTTCTGCCTACTTCTCCAGAATCTCCTCCCCAACAGCTCATTGGAAGCAGGCCTCCAATGAGAGGGTGCTCACTCCTTTCTAAGGCTATCCATTTCATTTTTGCATACCAGGAAGTATGATCATATATACAAGGTCTCCAGAAAGTCAATCCCAAATCTGGGATTTGACTCCCTCATAACCTGACACTTCTTAGAGGTGTGAGCCTGGCTCAGAAGTTTCCCCTTTACTAGTCTTACTTTTCTCATCTGTAACCTGCCATCTAGGGGAGGGAGTGGGGGGAAGGAGGGGAAAAGATGGAACAGAAGGTTTTGCAAAGGTCAATGCCGAAAAATTACCCATGCATATATCTTGTAAATAAAAAACTGCTAACTCATTAGAGTTGATGTTTTGGGCCAGAACCTGAAACAAGGTACTAAGTAGAACTAATTGATACAATGCTTGTGTTCACACCTTTACTCCTTGGAGTTCACAAGTATGGGAGATTCACAAAGTAAACTTTGTAACTTTGTGAATTCACACCTCCCTGGAAGCTCTTAGGGCCAGAGAGCACTCTGGGAAGAAACCCATAATCCCTCTCTCTCGTATCCCACAATTCCTCTCTCTCGTATAAAAGAAGCAGACAGAGGCTCTCGGACAGATTTTCAGCTGAATTACACCAGAAGCCCTCTCTCCGAGGCAAGAGAGATCCATGCCATTTTTCCACTTGGCTGGCTGGTGGCTGAAGAAAACAGAGGCAGAAGCAAAGGACAATCTGCAAGAGCTCTTGGAACCAGAGAGATAGGCCTCAACTAACCGGGCTATTTTGGAAGGAGAAAATAAATGTTTGCATTTTTACCAGCTGGCTGCATTTGGGTGATTATTACTTTCAACTACAACTAAGACTGCCTCCAGAAAATCTCCTCGAGAAACCTGCCCTCTCCCCCAGAGAGAACTCTTATATTATATTTTAAAGAAGAAAATCAACACAAAAAGCTATAATAAAATAAATAAATATTACATTATATTAAAAAAAAATGAATGCCCCATGACTGAGTAGTATCCCCCTTTTCCCAGTTGAGACATTGAGCAGGGGTAGTTCAGTGAAAAATCAGAAGCCCAAGGCATTCAGTATCATGGGTTCCCCCTGTTCCATCCTCTTCTTGCTTGATGTGTGTTTAGACCCTATGTGCTGCAGCTTCAGGGAATAAAAGTCAGGATTAAACAAGACCCGGCAACTACAGAGAGAGAGCGAGGAAGGAAGGCGGGAAGGAAGGGAGAGAAGGAGGGAGAGACAGAGACACAGAGAAAAAGAGAAACAGAACGAGTTTGTAATATAATATTCAAAAAGATAAAAGATATGGACTTATAACTACAAATAATTCACTGTATATTTAGGTATAAAGCTAAGTATAATTCTATAAGAGGAAAAATGGATCATCCTTGGAATAGAGGATACATTTCTGTAATAAAAAAAAACAGAGCAAACTAGGAACTTTGGACCCCAAACTAAGGATCAAGAGAAATCTAGAAAGGTAAATGTATTTTGAGTAATTGGAAAGGACTTCATGAAATGATAAAGGTAACATTTATGTACAAGGGAAACATATTGAAGTATAATGTCTTCAAAGTGAATCCATGGAGTTTTGGAGTTTTAAAGTATTCCTGAAGATGCATTAATTCTGTTTTAATAGCTATGTTAGAAAAGAAGAGAACAGGACAATCATTTGATTCTTCTCATCATTCTTCCAATTGAACATGGAGGAAAGGGGGTGAGAATGGATATCAGATAAACTCCACTCTTGTGTGAAAGACATAAAGAAAGGTTAAAGACAGGGGTTGGTATGTAAGTACTTTAAACAACAGAGAAACAAGTAAGAATGGGTGGGGGAGGAGATTTTAAAAAGAATAATAATAGGGAAGTAATGGCCATAAATAAGAAAGATAAACTTCCCAATCAAATATAGATTAATATAAGAAGACAGAAAGAAGGAGAAAGTAAAAGGGATGAGAGAGAAAAGAAAAGAGCCAAAGAGAGAAAATGAGAGGAGAGGACAGGACAGGACCAGACAGGAGAGAGGAAGAGGAGGAGAGGAGAGGAGAAGAGAGGAGGAGGAGGAGGAGGAGAGGAAAGGAGGGAAGAGGAGAGGAGAACAAAGGGGAGGGAAGGGGAGGAGAGAGGAGGAGGAGGAGAGGAAAAAAGGAGGATTAGGAGGAGGAGGAGAGGAGAGAAAAAAGGAGATTAAGGAAGAGGGGAAAAGAGGGGAGGAGGAAGAGAGGAGAGAAGAGGAGAAGGAAAGAAGAGGGGAGGAGAAAGAAAAAGGAGAGGAGAGAGGAGGGAACAGGAGGAGGAGCAGGAAAAGGGAGGGGAGGGGAGAGGAGGGAAGAGAAAGAGAGGAGAAAGGGGAGGGCAATGGAGGAAAGGGGAGAGAATGAAAAGAAAGGGGAAGCAGAGATAGGGAGAATTCAAATTGTATCTTGTACAACAAGATGGTCTGACCATTCCACCTCCCACCTCCATTTAGTAACTAAGTTAAAAAAAATATTAAAGCTTTTTATTTACAAAACATATACATGGGTAATTTTTCAACATTGAAAAATTGAAAATGTAAACAAATGACAACAGAGAGTGAGAATGCTATGTTGTGGTCCACACTCAGTTCCTACTTTCTTCATCATTGAGTAATTGGAACTGACTTGGATCCTTTCATTGCCAAAGATAGACAAATCCATCAGAATTGATCATCATATAGTTGTTGAAGTGTATAATGATCTCCTGGGTTCTGCTCATTTCACTCAGCATCAGCTCATGTAAGTCTCTCCAGGCCTTTCTGAAATCATCCTGCTCATCATTTCTTACAGAAGAGTAATATTCCGTAACATTCATATACCACAATTTATTCAGCCATTCTCCAATTGATGGGCATCCACTCAGTTTCCAGTTTCTTGTCACTACAAAAAAGGGCTGCCACAAACATTTTTGCACTCGAGTCCCTTTCCCTCCTTTAAGATCTCTTTGGGGTATAAGCCCAGTAGTAACACTGCTGGATCAAAGGGTATGCACAGTTTGATAACTTTTTGAGCATAGTTGCAAACTGCTCTCCAGAATGGTTGGATCTGTTCACAACTCCACCCACAATGCATCAGTGTCCCAGTTTTTCCACATCCCCTCCAACATTAGTCATCATCTTTTCCTGTCATCTTAGCCAATCTGACAGGTGTATCGTGGTATCTCAGAGTTGTTTGAATTTTCATTTCTCTGATCAATAGTGATTTGGAATACCTCTTCATATGACTAGAAATAGTTTCAATTTCTTCATCTGAAAATTGTCTGTTCACATCTTTTGACCATTTATCAACTGAAGAATTAGTAACTAAGTTTATAAGCAACCAGCATAATGTAACCATAACAAGAAGTATTGCAAAGGAGAACAGAGAAGCCATGTATTAGCTGCCTCAGAAATCAAAGGAGCATAATTGGCAACCTGCAAATATTAAACTATAGTTTCCTCCTGAGCCTCTTTTCTAACTCAGGAAAGTCATCCAGGCACTGCTACCAGGGTCTTTCAGGCCTATGATAAGTAAATCTCAGATAAGATTTGAACATCCACATTAAGACCAGCAGAATACCAAATGTTGTTGATAGCTCTGAGGTGACATGAAGGTATTAACTTTAAAGTTTTACTGATAAACTTTAGATAATTTGAATACGTTAATGAACTACCTCCCAGGTAGAACAGGAGTTAGTCCCTTGCCATAAAAACAAAAATCAGCTATAAAAATTAGGACCTGAACTCCTTCTCCACTTGCCAGCTCTCTTCCATCTCTATCTCCTCCATCTTGCCAAGTAGTCCCAACTCGGTTTTGTGGGTGATTCTCTGTGCCTCCTCCACCTCTCCATCTTCTGACCCATTCTGTCTACCTTCCTTTACCACCACATTCCCAAAACCATTCCCTGTACCTCTTTCATACTTCTCTCCTTTTCCATACTTTTCTGCTCACCCCTTGGTGCCTTCTTTAATTGTGGTTGAATTCTCATTCACCACTACCATCATGAGATATCCAAAGGTGTGCCTGCCTTATTTCATAATTTCATAAATAAATTAGCAACACAAAAGGAGAGGAGAGAAAGGGATTTGAACGTATGTGAATGCCCATCAGTTAGGGACTGCCTGAACAAACTATGCTATCTAGACATAATGAAATATAATTTCATTTTAAAAGATGACAAAAGAGACAATTGTGGAAAATGCTGGGTTGTATAAACTGATGTAGAGTAAAATTATACTGATGTTTGAAAAAAGAAAAATAAAAGAAAAGTACTGAAGCATTTTTAAATGCACAAAAGAAAGATCAGAAAGAGATGAGACCTACAAGACACTCTTGAAAGTGATAAGCAGGATTAAGTATTTTAAAATTACTCTGAAATGGAGTTTTATGGTTTCTTAAATAACCTGCATTTTGTTTTCTGATGTGTATTCGGGAAATTTTTTGTACTTCTTTCTGTTGTTGTTGTTTATGAGGCAGTCAGGGTTAAGTGACTTGCCCAAGCTCACACAGCTATAATGTCAAGTGACTGAATCTGGATTTGAACTCAGATCCTTCTGATTACAGAGATGGTGCTCTATCCACTGAAAAATCTAGCTGCCCCTAGTATTTAATTTCTTTTTTTTTTTTTAAAGAAATGGATCTGAGAATTTTAAATGACCACAACCTTAATAGTAGGGAACATTGTAATGCAAGATTCCCCCCAAGAGTCAGTTCAAAATCTAGTAAGCACCTACTATGTGCTACAGTTCTAAATACTAAGGATACTAAAAAAAAATCAAAGACAATCCCTATTCTCAAGGAGCTCACAGTTTAATGGAGCAGAGGCTGGGGAAGCAATGTACAAACAAATATGAACAAAATATATGCAAGAAAAACTGAAATAATTAATAGAAGGAAAGTATTAAATTAAGCGACACTAGATAAGGCTTTCTGTAGAAGATAGGATTTTACCTGGGACTTGAAGGAAACCACAAGCTAAAGGTGAGGAAGAGAGTATTCCAGGGATAGGAGAAAGACAGAAAAATTTTCCAGAGCAAAGACATAGAGTATTTTGTTTTAGGAACAACACAGAGGTCAGTGTCACTGGTTCTCATGCCTTCCTTCTCTTAATCATTACTTATTTATCCCATACATAGTTTATTTGTACATATATGTCTGTTGTCCTCCAATTAGATTGTAAGCTCCTTAAAGGCAGAAACTGTCTTTTGTCTTTTTTAAATCTTAGCATAGCGTCTGGCACATAGAAGACATTTAATAAATACTTACTGATAGACTAAAAAAAAGTCACATTGTTATGTGAGACAGGAATAAAAGTAGGGATAGTGGCAGAAGGCATCAAAGAAATATAAATCGAAGGAGAATGGAGAAGAGGAAGCTGTAAGGGAAACGTTTCAATTTTGTTAGTGAAATAAGAGACAATGTTCTCAACTGAGACAATGGTTAACGGGGAAAGGCATGGGGAATCTGAAGAGGGATAGAAAGGTTTGGAAAAGGGGGTGGAGCCAAGACCGCAGAGAGTAGATACATCTTTTTCTAAGCTCTTTCTCACCTCTCTTAGATCAACATCAGATCAAGCCTCTGAACTAGTTTTGGAGTGACAGAAGCCACAAATATTTGGAGTGTAACAAATTTTCAGCAGAAGATATTTTGGAACAATGTGAGGGAAAATCTGTCTAAATTGGGCACAGGGGGAGGGTGGAAGGGGGATAATGGTCCATCATTGGCTACTATATCCTGCTTCAGTAGCAAGTGGATCAACAGAATACCTGTGAGACCTCCCTACAGAAGGCAATTTGTGAGCCCTTAAAACCCAGCATAATGTGGGACTTGGCCACTTCCACTTAGCATGGAAAGGAAAGCAGCAGTACTGGCCCCAGAGAAGCATGAAGCAACTGTACCCTGTAGAGGAAGCTTGAGACAATCTCCCCTTTGCCATAAGAGCAGACTTCAACCCTTAAAAATGAGCAAAAAAGCAAAAAGAGCTCTTACCATTGATAACTTTTATGAAGACAAGGAGAAACAGACCTCAAACCCTGAGGACACTAAAGGCAAACTGTCTCCAGGTGAAACTTCAAAGGATGATATTAATTGGTCACCATCTTGCAATCTCTCTTGGACAAATTTGAAAAGGATTTTAAAAGAGAAAAAAATGGAAAATGATAACTTTGAAGGAGAGTTTGGAAAAGAAAACACAAAAAAAATGTGAAGAAAACTCCTTAAAAATAGATTTGGTGAAATGGAAAAAGAATATAACTCCTTAAAACATAGAGTTAGTAAAATGGAAAAAGAAAACAGCTCCTTGAAAAACAGAGTTTGTGAAATGGAAAAAAATATACATTGGACAAAACAACTCATTTAAAAAATCAATTGGCCAAATGTAAAAGCAGATTAAAAAAGCTAACTGAAAAAAAATCACTAAAAATTAGAATTGAACAAATGGAAATGAATGGTTCAATAAGACTTCATGAAACAGTAAAAAAAAAAAAATTAAAAAATTAAAAAGGAGAAAACGTAAAATAACTCATTGGAAAATCAACTGACCTGGAAAATAGATCCAGAAAAGACAATCTAAGAATTATTGGAGTACCTGGAAATCATGATGAAAAAACAGCTTAGACAACATCTTTAAGGGAATCATCGAGGAAAACTGCCTTGATGTCCCAGAACTAGAGAGTAAAATAGCCATTGAAAGAATTCACCAATCACTTCCTAAAAGAGATGCCAAAATGCAAACTCATAGATAAATTTCAGAATTATCAGATAAAGGAAAAAATACTGCAAGCAGCCAGAAAGAAATGATTCAGATATCAAAGAGCCACAATCAGAATCACTCAGGCCCTAGCAGCTATCACTTTAAAGAATTGAAGGGTCTAGAATATGATTCCAAAGGGCAAAAGACCTTGGACTGCAACCAAGAATCAACTATACAACAAAATTAAGCATTATTTTCCAGGAAAAAAAGATGAACATTCAATGAAATAGGTGAATTTCATTTATTTTTGATGAATAGACCAGAGCTGAAAAGAAAATTTGATCTTCAAATACATAACACAAGAGAAACATAAAAAGTAAAAAGAAAAGAAAAAAAAATATGTTTTCAAGGTTAAAAAGTTTATATCTGCTTTTGGAAAGATGATGTTAAACTCTTGAGAACTGCATCTTTGTTAGGGGAATACTTAGAAGGAGTATCATCTGATTTTATTGTGATAATAAAGAAAATAAACGATGGGTAGAAAAGAGATTGTACTGGAAGAAGAAGAGAGAGGAGGTAAATGGGGTAAATTGTATCACATGAAGAGGCAAAAAAGGCCTATTACAAATGAAGGAAAAAAGGGAGGGGGGATAAGCATTGTGTGAATGTTAATCTCACTGGATTTGGCTTAAAGAGAAAATATCAGACATATTTAGTTTTCTAGAGAAACTTGTCTCACCCTAAGGGGAAGTAGGAAGGGAAAGGGGGAGGTAATAGAAGAGAGAACAGAAGTTAAAGGGGAAAGGGATAAGAAAGGGAGGAGAGGATATAAAAGGAGAGAGCTGCTTGAGAGAGGTGGTAGAAGAAAAATGCTGGAGAGAGGAAAGGGGGAAAGGAAAGAGAAAAGTATAACTTAAGGGAAATAAGATGGTGGGAAATACAGAGTAATTTTAATCGTGAATGTGAATGAAATGATTTCTCCCATAAAATGGAAGCAGATAGCTTCCATGGATTAAAAGCCAGAATCCTACAATATGTTGTTTACAAGGAACACATTTAAAACAGAGTGATACATACAGAATAAAGGTAAAAAGTTGGAGCAGAAAAGTTGGAGCTTCAGCTGAAGTTTAAAAAAAAAAAGCAGAGATAATGAAACTGATCTCAGATCAAGCAAAAGCAAAATTAATCTAGTTAAAAGTTAAGGAAGGAAACTACATTTTGCTAAAGGTAGTGATAATGAAATGATATCAATACTAAACATATATGTGCCAAGTGAGAGCTGTAAGAAGAAAAAGAAAGCAAAACTATACTAGTGGGGGACTCAACCGTTATTAGGAATAGATAAAATGAACCACAAAATAAATAAGAAAGAAGTGAAGGAGGTAATAGAATTTTAGAAAATGACATATGACAATTCTTTGGAGAAACATTAAATGGGGACAGTACAGAGAACCTACACAAAAACTGAACATGTATTAGGGCAACCTCAAAATCAAATGCAGAAAGGTGGAAATAGTAAATGCATCTTTTTCAGGTCATGTTGCAATAAAAATTATATGTAATAAATGATAAGGGAAAATAGACCAAAATTAATTGGAAACAATAATCTAATCCTAAAGAATGAGTGGGTAAAAAAATAAATCATAGACACAATTGATAATTTCACCCCAGATAATGACAATAATGAAGAAACATGCCAAAATTTATGGGATGCAGCCACAGCAGTTATTAGGGGAAAATGTATATCTCTAAATGTATATTTGCATAAAATAGGGAAAGAGAAGATCAATGAATTGCAACTAAATAAGTTAATAAAAAGAACAAATTGAAAACCCTCAAATAAATACCAACCTTGAAATTCTAAAAATAAAAAGGGAGATTAATAAGACCAAAAGAAAGAAAATATTGAAATAATAAACAAAACTAAGGGTTGGTTTTATCAAAAACCAACACAGTAGATAAACCTTTGGTAAATTTGATTAGAAAAAGGAGAGAGGAAAATCAAATTGTTTGTCTTAAAAATGAAAAGGGAGAACTTTCTACCAATGAAGAGGTTATTAGAGCAACAATTAGAAGTTACTTTGCCCAACTTTATGCCAATAAATTTGATAACCTAAGTGAAATAGATGACTACATTCAAAAATATAGGCTGCCCAGATTAACAGAGGAGGAAGTAAATTACTTAAGTAGTCCCATTTTAGAAAAAAGAACTAGAACAAGCTATTAATCAACATTCTAAGAAAAAATCCCCAGGACCAGATGGATTTACATGTGAATTTTGCCAAACATTTAAAGAACAATTAACTGCAATTCTATATAAACTGTTTGAAAAAACAGAGAATGAAGGACTCCTACCAAGTTCCTTTGATGACACAGACATGGTACTTATACCTAAACCAGGTAGGATGAAAGCATAGAAAGAAAATTATAGACCATGCTCCCTAATGAATATTGATGCAAAAATCTTAAATAAAACGTTAACAAAAAGATTACAGAAAATCATCCCCAGGATAATATACTATGACCAAGTAGGATTTATACCAGGAATGTAGGGCTGGTTCAATATTAGGAAAAGGATTAGCATAATTGACTATATCAATACCCAAACTAACAAAAACCATATGATCATCTCATTAGATGCAGAAAAAGCATTGGATAAAATCCAACATCCATTCCTATGAAAAACACTTGAGAGTAATAAATGGACTTTTCCTTAAAATAGTCAGTAGCATTTATTTAAAACCATCAGTGAGCCTCATATATCATGGGGATAAACTGGAACCATTCCCAGGAAGATCAGGAGTGAAACAAGGTTGCATACTATCACCATTACTATTCAATATTGTATTAGAAATGCTAGCTTCTGCAATAAGAGTTGAGAAAGAGATTAAAGGAATTAGAGTAGGTAATGAGGAAACAAAATTATCACTCTTTGCAGATGATATGATGGTATACTTAGAGAACCTCAGAGATTCTCCTAAAAAACTATTAGAAATAATCCACAATTTTAGTAAAGTTGCAGGATACAAAATAAATCCACATAAATCATCAGCATTCTCATATATCATTAGCAAAATCCATCAGTTAGAGATACATAGAGAAATTCCATTTAAAATATCTGTCAATAGTAAAAAATATTTGGGAATCTATTTGCCCAGGGAAAGTCAGGAACTATACGCGCAAAACTACAAAGCACTTTCCACACAAATAAAATCAGATATAACCAATTGGAAAAATATTAAATGCTCTTGGATAGGTCAAGCGAATATAATAAAGATGACAATATTACCCAAACTAATCTATTTTTTAGTGCTATACCAATCAGACTCCCAAGAAATTATTTCATAGACCTGGAAAAATTAATAACAAAATCTTTCTGGAAGAACAAAAGGTCAAGAATTTAAGAGAATTAAGAAAAAATTCCAAAAGAAGGTGGCCTAGCTGTACCAGATCTAAAATTATATTATAATGCAGCAGTTACCAAAACCATTTGGTACTGGCTAAGAAAGAGAGTAGTTTATCAGTGGAAGAGGTTAGGTACACAGGACAAAATAGTCAATGACTATAATAATTTAGTGTTTGACAAATACAAAGACCCCAGCTTTGGGGATAAGAACTCACTATTTGACAAAAATTGCTGGAAAAAAAATGCAAACTAGTATGGCAGAAACTAGGCATTGACCCACACCTAATACCATAGATCAAGATAAGATCCAAATGAGTTCATGGTCTAGACATAAAGAATGATATCATAAACAAATCAGAAGAACATAGGATAGTTTACCTCTCAAACCTGTGGAGAAGGAAAGAATTTGTGGCCAAAGAAGAAGTAGAGATCATTATTGATCACAAAAAAAATTTTTGATTATATCAAATTAAAAAGCTTTTGTACAAACAGAACTAAGGCAGACAATTTGATAAAATCCAACATCCATTCCTAATAAAAACACTTGAGAGTATAGGAATAAATGGACTTTTCCTTAGAATAGTCAGGAGTAACAAAGAGAAATTCCATTCAGAATAACTGTTGATACCATAAAATATTTGGGAATCTATCTACCAAAGGAAAGTCAGGAATTATATGAGCAAAATTATAAAAAAGTCTCCACACAAATAAAGTCAGACTTAAATAATTGGAAAAATATTAAGTGCTCTTGGATCGGCCGAGCGAACATAATAAAGATGACAATACTCCCTAAACTAATCTATTTATTTAGTGCTATACCAATCAGACTTCCAAGAAAATATTTTAATGATCTAGAAAAAATAACAACAAAATTCATATGGAACAATAAAAAGTCGAGAATCTCAAGGGAATTAATGAAAAAAAAATCAAATGAAGGTGGCCTAGCTGTACCTGATCTAAAATTATATTATAAAGCAGCAGTCACCAAAACCATTTGGTATTGGCTAAGAAATAGATTAGTGGATCTGTGGGAAAGGTTAGGTTCACAAGACAGAATAGTCAACTATAGCAATCTAGTGTTTGACAAACCCAAAGACCCTAACTTCTGGGATAAGAATTCATTATTTGATAAAAACTGCTGGGATAATTGGAAATTAGTATGGCAGAAATTAGGCATGGACCCACACTTAACACCATATACCAAGATAAGATCAAAATGGGTCCAAGACCTAGGCATAAAGAACGAGATTATAAATAAATTAGAGGAACATAGGATAGTTTATCTCTCAAACTTGTGGAGGAGAAAGAAATTTGTGACCAAAGATGAACTAGAGACCATTACTGATCACAAAATAGAAAATTTTGATTACATCAAATTAAAAAGCCTTTGTACAAACAAAACCAATGCAAACAAGATTAGAAGGGAAGCAACAAACTGGGGAAACATCTTCACAGTTAAAGGTTCTGATAAAGGCCTCATTTCCAAAATATATAGAGAACTGACTCAAATTTATAAGAAATCAAGCCATTCTCCAATTGATCAATGGTCAAAGGATATGAACAGACAATTTCCAGAGGATGAAATTGAAATTATTACCACTCATATGAAAGAGTGTTCCAAATCATTATTGATGAGAGAAATGCAAATTAAGACAACTCTGAGATACCACTACACACCTGTCAGATTGGCTAAGATGACAGGAAAAAATAATGATGAATGTTGGAGGGGATGCGGGAAAACTGGGACACTAATGCATTGTTGGTGGAGTTTTGAACGAATCCAACCATTCTGGAGAGCAATCTGGAATTATGCCCCAAAAATTATCAAATTGTGCATACCCTTTGATCCAGCAGTGTTTCTATTGGGCTTATATCCCAAAGAAATACTAAAGAAGGGAAAGGGACCTGTATGTGCCAAAATGTTTATAGCAGCCCTGTTTGTAGTGGCTAGAAACTGGAAAATGAATGGATGCCCATCAATTGGAGAATGGCTGGGTAAATTGTGGTATATGAATGTTATGGAATATTATTGTTCTGTAAGAAATGACCAGCAGGATGAATACAGAGAGGACTGGCGAGACTTACATGAACTGATGCTAAGTGAAATGAGCAGAACCAGGAGATCATTATACACTTCGACAACGATATTGTATGAGGACATATTTCGATGGAAGTGGATTTCTTTGACAAAGAGACCTGAGTTTCAATTGATAAATGATGGACAAAAGCAGCTACACCCAAAGAAAGAACACTGGGAAACAAATGTGAACTATCTGCATTTTTGTTTTTCTTCCCGGGTTATTTATACCTTCTGAATCCAATTCTCCCTATGCAACAAGAACTGTTCAGTTCTGCAAACATATATTGTATCTAGGATATACTGCAACATATCCAACATATATAGGACTGCTTGCCATCTAGGGGAGGGGAGGGGGTGGAGGGAGGGAGGGGAAAATTGGAACAGAAATGAGTGCAAGGGATAATGTTGTAAAAAAAATTACCCTGGCATGGGTTCTGTCAATATAAAGTAATTATTAAATAAAAATTTAAAAATAAAATAAAATAGTCAGGAGTATATATTAAAAACCATCAGTAAGCATCGTATGCAATGGGGAAAAACTGGAACCTTTCCCAGTAAGATCAGGAGTGAAACAAGGTTGCTCACTATCACCATTATTATTCAGTATTGTATTAGAAATACTAGCCTTGGCAATAACAGTCAAGAAAAAGATTAAAGGAATTAAAGTAGGTAAAGAGGAAACCAAACTATCACTCTTTGCAGATAACATGATGGTATACTTAGAGAACCCCAGAGATTCTACTAAAAAGCTATTAGAAAACATTCATAATTTTAGCAAAGTAGCAAGATACACAATAAATCCCCATAAATCCTCAGCATTTTTATACATCACCAACCAAATCCAACAGCAACAGATACAAAGAGAAATTCCATTCAAAATAACTGTCGACAGCATAAAATATTTGGGAATTTATCTACCAAAGGAAAGTCAGAAATTAGATTAGAAGGGAAGCAACAAACTGGGAAAACATCTTCAGAGTTAAAGGTTCTGATAAAGGCCTCATTTCCAAAATATATAGAGAATTGACTCTAATGTATAAAAAAATCAAGCCATTCTCTGTAAGAGGCTCTGGACCTGACCCTCCTGGAGTGAGTTGAGACGCCTTTGTGTCAGGCCCACCCTAACCCGGATCCCTGGACTACCACGCTGGCAGTGCTGGCGTGGTGGAGCCTGGCCTGGTCTAGGGGCAGGGGAGGCACAGAGAGATTGGGCTCCTCCTTCGGGGAGGGATTGGGGAGGAGTCTCTAGCCCGATTGGTGAACAGCAAGGAGGAAGGAAAAGAGCTATAAAAAAGAGCGGGCACGGGACAGTTCGGGGAGACATGGCTGACTTGTAACATCAATAAACATCACTGTGTTCTATCAACCTCGGCTCTCTGTCTGGTGATTCCCTCCTCCCGTCTCCACGAGGAGAGCCGGAGACGTCCGAAGCCCCGTCAGGCTCGGGGAAGCTGGAAGAGGCAGTCACTATTGTGGTTTCCCGTTTTCCTGTGACCTGGTCCGGCCCCCAACAATTCTCCAATTGATAAATAGTCAAAGGATATGAACAGACAATTTTCAGATGATGAAATTGAAACTATTTCCACTCATATGAAAGAGTGTTCCAAATCACTATTGATCAGAGAAATGCAAATTAAGACAACTCTGAGATACCACTACACCCCTGTCAGGTTGGCTAAGATGACAGGAAAAAATAATGATGCATGTTGGAGGGGATGCGGGAAAACTGGGACACTGATGCATTGTTGGTGGAGTTGTGAACGAATCCAACCATTCTGGAGGGCAATCTGGAATTATGTCCCAAAAGTTATCAAACTGTGCATACCCTTTGATCCAGCAGTGCTACGACTGGGCGTATATCTCAAAGAGATACTAAGGAAGGGAAAGGGACCTGTATGTGCCAAAATGTTTGTGGCAGCCCTGTTTGTAGTGGCTAGAAACTGGAAAATGAATGGATGCCCATCAATTGGAGAATGGTTGGTTAAACTGTGGTATATGAATATTATGGAATATTATTATTCTGTAAGAAATGACCAGCAGGATGAATACAGAGAGGCTTGGAGAGACTTACATGAACTGATGCTAAGGGAAATGAGCAGAACCAGGAGATCATTATATACATCAACAACAATACTGTATGAGGATGTATTCTGGTGGAAGTGGATTTCTTTGACAAAGAGAAGATCTAACTCACTTTTACTTGATCAATGATGGACAGAAGCAGCTACACCCAAAGAAAGAACACTGGGAAATGAATGTAAACTAATTGCATTTTTGTTTTTCTTCCCGGGTTTTTTCTACCTTCTGAATCCAATTCTTCCTGTGCAACAAGAGAACTGTTTGGTTCTGCACACATAGATTGTATCTAGGATATACTGTGACATATTTAACATGCTTGCCATCTGGGGGAGGGGTGGAGGGAGGGAGGGGAAAAGTCGGAACAGAAGTGAGTGTAAGGGATAATGTTGCAAAAAATTATCCACGCATGTGTTCTGACAATAAAAAGCTGTAAGTAAAAAAACAAAACAAAACAAAACAAAACAAAACAAAACAAAACAAAACAAAACAAAACAAAACAAAACAAACAAACAAAGAAAAAACCCAAAAATTTATGCAGACAAGATCAGAAGGGAAACAATAAACTGGAAATACATTTTTACAGTCAAAGGTTCTGATAAAGTCCTCATTTCCAAAATTTATATAGAATTGACTCTAAGATATAAGAAATCAAGCCATTCTCTAATTGATCAATGGTCAAAAGATACAAACAGACAGTTTTCAGATGAAGAAATGGAAACTACTTCTAGCCCCCATATGAAAAGATGCTCCAAGTCATTTGTTCTATTAATGTTATATGATTTTTAAGAGAAGTTCGAATCTGCTTTTATAAATGATGCTCTCAGGCTCAGTTAAAGTAAAAGTAAAATTTAATTGTACAATGCACGGGATAGAATGCTTGCAATAACAACACATATAGCAAATAATACACAAGAGGCAAAGAATAATAAAGATTATGATTAGAATAGCAGAGAAAGAGAGGGAATACATTATTCAGTACGATCGAGGGAGCTTCAACTCTAATTGGACGGCTGGGAAGGCCCCAATATTTCAGCCTGTGAGTCTCGATCGGGAAAGTCCTAGGCAGATCGTCATCTCCATAGGTGAGGCTTCAAAGTGGGGAATGCTTTGCCCACTCTTTATAGGGGTCCAAACAAAGAAGGCTTTGGGCCAAATGAAGACCTCATCTAAGACAAGGACGCACCAACTAGGGCTCCAGGTGGTTATAATCAAATGTTGCATTGATAAGGAGGCCAGTCCTTATCAACAGCAACAGTTCCAAGGAGTGGCGAGTTCCTGGAATCATATAATTGGAGCTAAAACACAGGTGGTACATGCCTGTCTTATAGATTAAAAAGGAAAGAGTTGAAATATATGTTCTTATGGGTCAAGGAACGGTCAGGTTTTCATAGGAGAAGGAGTTAAAATATATGCTCTTGGGGTGAGAGGGTAGTCAAGTCCTCACAGGGGGAGTCACATCCTTCCTCGATTGGGTTCTCATGGTTTACATGGGAATTAGGTTCATATGGGGAAAGTCATGTCCTTACAATGATGTGAAATGAACTTACTACTAATAAGATTTCTTATTCATCATTATTAATCAGAGAAATGCAAATTAAGAGAACTCTGAGATACCACTGTACATCTGTCAGATTGGCTAAGATGACAGGAAAAGATAATGCTGGATGTTGGAGGGGATGTGGGAAAGCTGGGACACTGAGAGATTCTTGGTGGAATTGTGAACACATCCAGCCATTCTTGAGAGCAATTTGGAACTATGCCCCCAAATTTTCAAACTGTTTTTGCTCAACCCTTTGATCCAGCAGTGTTACTACTGGGCTTATATCCCAAAGAGGTATTAAAGATGGGAAAGGGACTCATATTGCAAAAATGTTTGTAGCAGCCCTTTTTGTAGGAAATTGAATGGATGTCAATCAATTGGAGAATGGCTAAATAAATTATGGTATATGAATGCTACGGAATAGTATTGTTCTGTAAGAAATGACCAGAAGGATGATTCCAGAGAGGCCTGGAGAGACTTACGTGAACTGATCCTGAGTGAAATGAGCAGGACCAGTAGATCATTATACACTTTAACAACAATACATATGAGTATCAATTCTGATGGACGTGGCTCTCTTCAGCAATGAGATGATCCAATGCGTTTCAATTGTTTAGTAATGAAGAGAACCAGCTACACCCAGCGAAAGAACTCTGGGAAATGAGTGTGGACCACAACATAGCATTTCCACTCTTTCTATTATTGTCTGCTTGCACTCTTATTTTCCTTCTCAGATTATGTTTATCACCTTTGTAAATTCAATTTTTCTTGTGCAACAAGATAACTATAAATATGTATACATATTTCATATTTAACATATACTTTAACAAATTTAACATGTATCAGACTACCTTTCATCTAGGGGAGGAGGTGGGGGGAAGAAGGGGAAAAGTTGGAACAGAAGGTTTTGCAAGGGTCAATGCTGAAAAACTACCCATGCATATGTTTTACAAATGAAAAAGCTATAATAAAAAAAGAAAAATATTCACATCCCTTGACTATTGATCTATTGAAGAATGAATATTGGTCTTCTAGATCTGTGTCTATTTCAAATAGATTTTGAATATCAGAACTTTATTCACACACACAAAAAAATCTCAAATGAAAAGAAAAAGAAATGTTGTCTAATAGCATTTCTGATTTACAATGGTCTCTCCAAAACAATTTCCATTCTAATTTTTATTTAGAATTACAATAACAACACAAGCAATAAATTTCAGATGACATCAATTACATTTTCAAATTATTACATATGAAAATCATTGACCTTATTAGCATTGACATTTTAAAACCACTTTAAAGTTATCAGATATGGAAGAATAACATAATATAATAACATAGCTCTCAGCATATGCCAGCCACTGTGTCAAGCACTTTACAAACATTATATTATTTTGATCTCACAACAACTACCTTGGGAGGCGGGTACCATTTTCTTTACAAATCAGGAAACTGGGGCAAAGAGAAATAAGATAACTTGCTTAAAATTTCACAGTTAATACATTTCCACAAGGTGGGGAGAAGGGGTGCCCAGCAGAGGTTGAATGGCTTTCCCCACCTCCTATTCTCATTCTAGGTACTGTCAGGGGCACCTGGACCTTCCTAGGCAGCAACTGGGCACAGGGACACTGGGGTCACTGTAAGTATGGGGCCCTACTTTGGCTATTGCACTTTACTTCCACTAGGTGTGGCAGAACGTAATTTAAAGTTTTCCTATAATTTTAATCTTACCTGAGATTAAAGGGGCTAACAGAGATATGGGATGAAATATTCTGAACAATAGAGATACATTCATGACTCCAGGTGAAGGGAATGGGGAGGGCAGAGGATCAAATTAACCAGGTTATCCTAGCATCAACTTGGCCCTGACTGAAGAAAGAATCCCTGAGTGCCCTGACCACGACACTCAGATTCCCAGGACCTAAGCAGCCCTCTCAGTAGTTTCGGGGGAACACTACTTTGCAGCACTTTAAAGTATTTTTTCCTCAGCTGCAGGACAGAGCTTTAGGATTCTTGGTTCCTTAGACTTTAGCACTAAAGCATTGCAAGTGAAATGTTCTTTCATTATCCCTTCCATGAGACCGAGTTCTTCTACTGCTGCAGTGCATGGTTTTTCACACATTCTAACCTAATGTAGATCTAAGTGAAAGCTCCTGGGAGGTCTCTGGATTTCTCTTGCCTCCCAGTCACAGGCTCGAAATCCATGCTGAAAGATAATTTATATTTGAGACTCGTGGCCGGCCATCAGTCTCCCAGGTCTTATTCCAGGACACACTGCAGCCTGACGAGATCAGCCTCTCAGTACTGTTGCTGCTGCCGCCCGCCTTAGGTCCTGGGCATAGCACAGGTGTGCAGAGCTTGGGAAATAGCCCAAAGGACAGAAGAAAGCAGTAAGAGTTTTATCCAGCGTCCCTGAAGTCTAATCCAGGAACTAGATGGGAGGGGAAAGAGAAGATTCTTCGGAAATATCCCCATTATCCCCAAATCAAATCAAAGCTCATTATCAGGAGTCCTTGTAGTTGTCATAATTTGAAAGCAGCCAGGATTGGTGCTGAGACCTTGGCACCTTTCTTATTAATGAGTTCTTTTGGGTCTAAGTGTGAGGAACTGGTCCCCATAGCAACCAGGCCTAATCCTATTGAGAGAAGTGTTTTAAAGCACCTCAGAGGTTTCTGGAATTTGGTAAATTAAGAGTCTCTTTCCTAGGGGAAATGAAGTATGTGAGATAAAAAAAAGGCTATGTATGACCACATTTGGTACATCTGGGGCTTGAAAAACACTCACCCAAGTGAATGTATTCTTTCCCTAGTGTGAGATAATTGCTTTCCATTGACTTTACCCCACTTGTTAAGGTGAAAATAGAAGGGCAATTGAAACATTCAAAAATACAGAAAAGAAAAAAATGGAAGGATGTTCAGGAAGAATAAGAGGAGAAGGAGGAGGAGGAGGAGGAGGAGGAAGAGGAGGAGAAGAAAAGGAGGAGAAGGAGGAGGAGGAGGAGGAAGGTGAGGAGAAGAAAAGGAGGAGAAGGAGGAGAAGGAGGAGGAGGAGGAGGAGGAGGAGGAGAGGAGGAGGAGGAGGAGGAGGAGGAGGAGGAGGAGGAGGAGGAGGAAGGTTCCATTTCTCTCCTGACTCTGGAG
>NC_067404.1:3460913-3584036 GCF_016432865.1 Antechinus flavipes
AGCTGTAGCCAAAGGCTTCTATTATAAAAACAGCAATTTTAAACCCAATCTTTGCAGAGGAGCTAACATGCCATCCTTGGCATAACAGCAAAACTCTGCCCACTGGCATGATATTGTCTTCCAGCGTTACCCTCTCTATCTCCCTCACCTATATCCCTAATGAGACTTTATGCCTCTCTGTTGGGATTTTTCTACTAGAAACTTTACTTCTATGCCAGGACTCCTCCACTATTTTACTCTCCTGTCAGGACCTTACTTTATATCTCTCTGTCAGGACTTTGGAATTCAGCCTTTCTATTCATTCATAGCAAAGGCTGACTTCCTAATGCTTATAATAAACCTCTTTTACTAATCTAGGTTTTGGGGTTCGTAAATCCCTTTATGAAGGATCTCTGTCCTGCCAGAAGGGGGGTTCCCACAACTCCCTACCCATGTGCCGAATCCCAAGGGGTATAGGGGAGCCAAACCCCTTCATTTGGCTCCCTGACCACCCTAAATCTAGACCTCATCCTCATGAAATGTTAGATTTTTGAAGGGCCTCCTCCAATGAAAATTCTGAGGAGGGGATGAGGAAACAGAGTGAGATTATAGAATATAACTGCTGGTTCTGGCTTCTGTAAACTGTGCATGTACTCTCTTAAAGGATTATCACCACCAGCTGCTTGCAAGAAATGAAATAAAGCCTTTCTTCACCCACTCCAAAAATCTGGGTCTGAAGTTTTAATTTCTAAGATCCAGAGACAACCAAGAAAAATCCAAAGAAAGATACCAAGACAAAGCTTTGGCCCTTATGAAGTATAATTACCTTTAGGCTAGTTTAACTGACTGATATAGCATGTGGCAAGCCTCCTTGGAGATAGGTGGGTTGGGAGATAGCTTCTATTCAAGACACAGGAATTTTCACTTCTTGGATAGTGTGAGGAGTCAGGGGTCTGAATAAGGTAAGATGGGGGGAACTTCTGCTTTTAACGTAGGTCAGGTTCAGCTCTGCTACCAAGATGTGGTCCTGGGCAAAAGAGAACCAGCACACACCTAGTGAGTGCAGAAGCAATGGGCATGGATGTTGCTGATTGTGCATACCTACAGGAGAGTCGGGTTTTTAATTAGTTCCTGGCCAGAGGAAAGAATTGAAAGGAGAACAATGAAAAACAAAAAACAATGAAAAACAAAAACAACAATAAGTTTGTGAAAAGAAAGCCAATCAATTAGAAAAGTAGATTCAGAATCTCAAGGAAGAAAATTACTCCTTGAAAATTAGAATTGGGCAAGGGGAAACCAGTGAAGATATAGGAGACCAGAAAATAACAAAACAAAATATAAAGAATAAAAAAGATGAGAATATTGAGACATTTTATAAGAAAATAAAACTAATCTGGGTAACATGTTGATCAAGAAGAAAAGACAAAATAATCTATCTGAAAACTATGATCAAAAAAAGAATCTTGATACAATAATAGAAGAAATAATTAAATAATATTATCTTGAAGTATTATAACAAGACTGGAAAGTATTAAAAAATCCATCAATCACAACCTAAAAGTGATCCTACCAAAGAAAAAAACCTACATCAATATCATAGCCAAATTTCAAAACTACCAGGTCAAGGAGAAAATTTTGTACATAACAAGAAAAACAAAACAATTCAAATATGGCAGAGCCACAATTCCAATCACACAAGACCTAGTAAACACACATCTTGGAACAGTATATATTCAAAGCCAAAAAACTGGGCTTTTATTCAAAAATATTATACGCAGCAAAGTTAAGTATAATCCTGAATGAAAAAGGGATATTCAATGAGTTGTCAGACTTTCAGGATTTTGTAGCAAAAAAATTTTAACTTAATAGTAAATTTGGCATACAAGATCCAAGAGAAATATAAGGTAAGTGGCAGTGGGTTTATGTTTTACATGTGAAATTGTAAACCATATATCTAAGACTGTCATTAGTAGTTGGATAGTCTGAAAGAGAGATTGGGGTAGAGCTGAATAACGATGTGATTTTAAAAAGCAAAACCATGTAGGAAAAGGTAAAATATTTAATTATCTTATCCAAATGCAATATGAAGAACTGACAAAAAGGAATGAGATTAATCACAAGGACTGGCAGTTTTCGAATCTTACTCATCAAGAATGGATTGAAAAAAGAATACTACATACATATGTACATATATACAGACACACAAATACACACACACACATATATATGTATAAAAATCTTCTAAATTTAGAAAGAACTAAGAGGGTAAAGGGATAGAATAAAAGGGGGTTTTAGAAGGATGTATGGATAAATGGGAATAGGATATAGAAAAAAAATCTATGTTCGGAAGCTTATAAAAGTCTTTTAAATTCAGATAGAAACAACACAGTGAGGGGAAAAAGTAAAAGAGAATAAAAGAAGAATCCTTGAAGGTAGGTCAAGTAACAGGAAGGCAAGGTAGCATGTAGAAGTAAAGCAGAGGAGTTGGAGGGACATGAAATGAAGAGATACACATTAACCCAAAATAAAGATCAGTAATAGAATTTATTATGTGAAAAATGGCAGGGGTAATGATCATGATCTCAGAAAAAGTTAAAGCTAAAATAGATTTAATCAAAAGAGAAAAAATAGACTTTTTTCTAACTATTTTATAATCATCATGTATTATATCCTAATTTGATGGCATAACATTAAAAGTATTAATTTTAGTAGCCCTGACATTTCAATGTTATTGGCATGGCCTAATCATGAATCCTGAATATTCTTCCAGGTATTTGGATTGTTCTTTATTTCCTTTTTATAAAAATGTATATTTTTATTTATTTCTCAGTTGAAGACAATAAATATTAAAATGGATTTTTAAAAAATTTTATGTTCAAAACCTCTACAGGCAACTTGTAGGTAGTTTCCTCTCCCAGATGTATCCTTTGAACACTGGCAGAAAGACATCTTTCACTTGCTTTGCTATGATTTGTATGGTTTCCAAATGGGTTTAAGTATTGCCCTCTTGTACTATCACAGCCTCTGGAGTAGAAAAACTCTTAAAAAGAGAAGTCCATTATTGGGGGTTCCTAAAGAAATACATAGTAATAGAAGTAGCCATTTCAGAGGAGATTCATTAGCTATCCTAGCTAATTATTCAACATCTCCATTTCATCTATCATCCCCAGTCATCAAGGATGATGGAAAGAGTTAATGGGATACTTAAAACCTCACTTTCTAAATTCTCTGAATAGCTGGGTGTCTCTTGGCCTAAAGCCCTTCTTTCAGACCTGTAAAGCCTTAGATTTGGACCATTTGGTTTCCATGAGCTCAGTCATTTGAAATAGTAACAGCATGTCCAATGCCATTGTACCCATAGGTGGGAAGCATAATAGCTACGGGTTCCTGCCTACAATACTATATTGGGTTGGCTCAGAAAATGTCAGAAATTTACCAACTTGCCTCAGAGTCCTGTTCTTTGGAGATTCCAACAGAGTCACAGCCCTTAATCCAAGCTCATGTCTGGGTTGACTGGAAAAGCCACATCCATTTTTGAAAACACTCATTGGAACCGTGGTGGAAAGGTCCCTTTGAAGTCCTATTCACCACCTCTACTCCACTACACCTCTACTCCACATCCCCAGAGATTGGAGTCCTGGATCCACCTGTTACATCTCTAAAGGGCAGAACTGCCCACGTGGATTGCATAATTTACACATGATTTGACACTGAACAAAGCAGCCAACAGCTGAGGCAGACAGCTGTTCACAAGTTCCCAGGCCGAGAAGCAGCTGACAGTAGATACAGACCACTAACTTAAGAAACCAGATGTGATCTGAAGGTTGCAGCTATTTACTCTCTGAATGAAGACTTTTTTTTTCCTGCTATTATAATAGTTTCTGGCCTCTCATTTTTAAAATTTTTTATTTTATTAAAGCTTTTTATTTTCAAAACATTGCATAGATAATTTTTAGCACTCACCTTTGCAAAACCTTGTGTTCCAAATTTCCAAAATCTCCCTTCTCTAGATGGCAAATAATCCAATACATATTAAACATGTGCAATTCTTCTATACATATTTCTACAATTTTCATGCTGCACAAAAAAAAAAAAAAAACAGATCAAAGGGAAAAAATGAGAAAGAAAACAAAATGCAAGCAAACAACAACAAAAATACTATGTTGTGATCCACACTCAGTTCCACAGACCTCTTTCTGGCTGCAGAAGGATCTCTTTCATCATAAGACCATTGGAACTGGTCTGAATCATCTCATTTTTTTTTTATTTCATAGCTTTTTATTTAGAAGTTATATGTATGGGTAATTTTACAACATTGACAATTGCCAAACCTTTTGTTCCAATTTTTCCCCACCTTCCCCCCACCCTCTCCCCTAGATGGCAAGATGACCAGTACATGTTAAGTATGTTAAAGTATAAATTAGATACACAATAAGTAAACATGTCCAAACCGCTATTTTGCTGTACAAAAAGAATCGGATGCTGAAATATTATACAATTAGCCTATGAAGGAAATCAAAAATGCAGGTGTGCAAAAATAGAGGGATTGGGAATTCAATGTGATGGTTTTTAGTCATCTCCCAGAGTTCTTTCGCTGGTTCAGTTCATGACTGCTCCACTGCAACTGATTTGGGTCATCTCATTGCTGAAGATGGCCAGGTCCATCAGAATTGAGCATCATATAGTATTGTTGTTGAAGTATATGATGATCTCCTGGTCCTGGTCATTTCACTCAGCATCAGTTCCTGTAAGTCTCTTCAGGCCTTTCTGAAATCCTCCTGCTGGTCATTTCTTACCGAGCAATAATATCTCATAACATTCATATACCACAATTCATAAAGTCATTCTCTAATTGATGGGCATCCATTCAGTTTCCAGTTCCTTACCATTATAGAAAGGGCTGCCACAAACATTTTTGCACATGTGGGTCCCTTTTTATCTTTTATGATCTCTTTGGGACATAAGTCGAACAGAAACACTGCTGTATCAAAGGGCATGCACAATTTGATAGCCCTTTAGGCATAGTTCCAAATTGCTCTCTAGAATGGCTGGATTGTTCACAGCTCCACCAGCAATGTATCAGTGTCCCTGTTTTCCCACATCCCCTCCAACATTCAGCATTATCTTGCCCTGTCATTCTGGCCAATCTTCAGAGTGTGTAGTGCTTAGAGCAGAGTTGTCTTAATCTGCATTTCTCTGATCAATAGTGTTAGAGAACTTTTTTATATAGTTAGAAATGATTTCAATTTCTTCACATGAAAATTGTTCATATCATTCGACCATTTATCAATTGCAAGATGGCTTGAATTTTTATAAATTTGATTCACTTTTCTATATATTTGAGAAATGAGGCCTTTATCAGAACCCTTGAGTATAAAAATGGTTTCCCAGTTTAAATAGCTCCCATTTCTAATCTTGCATGCATTGGTTTTGTTTGTATAAAAATCTTTTAACTTAATACAATCAAAATTTCCATTTTTCATTTCCAGAATGTACTCCAGTTCTTCTTTGGCCACAGGATTCCTTCCTTCACCAATCTCAGATGGTCACTTATTTTTCAAAATGCTTATTCTACTCCTTAATTCTTTCCTCTAGTCAAGAGGACTACTCCCAAACCACTCTCATTATGCTGCCTACAATAAAATGCTTCTCAAAAACACTCAGTTTAAATGACTGTTGGGCTTGTTACTCAAGCCTCTTGAAGCTTCAGTCTCAGCTGCCCCATTAGAAGCCTGGATCATGACCCCAATGGGAGGGTTCTATTTTACTCTCCTCCTAGACAGCCTGCTCCCCCAAACCCTGCCCCATTCTTGGCTGAGAATCCAGCCAGTGCTTTAGGAGCAGCAGCTTATGAAAAGGAAGCAGCTGGTGTCTTCTACTGTTATTTCTGTCCCCATTGTCATAACACCACCATGGTCCAGGTAGCTTGGGGCAGAGGGACATGCTAACCAAGAAAGTAGAACTTACATGCAGGGTTGGGGTCCCTAGTACATCAAACTCTTACCTACAAGATCCTTTCCACTGGGGAGTATCTTCAGCAACTCAGGCTCCACTTTGTGTCCTGGGCACAAACCACCTAGACCCCCTGGGTCCCTAAGTCACATGCAATGTACTTTTGCCTTCATTCTAAAGTCCTGGTGGGTTGTTCCCCTAAAGGCCTCACGTGGCCAGCTTCTGTGGCCCCGGCTTTTCTAGGACACTTTAAGTGCTTTCTCTAACAAGTGGAGTGCAGGAACCTCCCCCACCAAACCAGGCATCACACCTCTGAGCCTGGTCCCCAGGAAAGGTCATGGCCAAGTCTTCTATTTCCAGGTCAGTGTAGGATTCCCAGAATGCCCTTTGTTTCCTTACAGTGACCCAGCTAAGTACCCATGCCTGGAAGCACTCTACTCCATGAGTTTAACCCCCTGGGAATTGTTCTCTTACACCAGCGCCTTTGCCTTTGACCTGCCCCAGTGCACAGGACTACTCTTCTTATGTGGCTCCACTCTGTCCCAGCCTTCCTCTCTTTTGGGAAGGCCTCTGCACTCTTGTTCACACCATGCCCAAATTATCCCCATTTCCAGGGAAATGATGGGGGAAAGGAGTCATAAAAGTAGCGAGTCATCTAGAAAGAAGTCACAGGCTCAGGCGGTCTTAGAGTCAAGGAGCAAAAAGCTTTATTGATGCCAGAAGGCAGGCAAAGTTCTTAGAGGGATTCACATTTCACAAGGGTGGGATCTTTTATGGGAAAGGACTCAAAGTGGGGCTACGCCAAAGATGTTGGAGAGCTGGGGCCTGAGGTGTGGTCGTGTCCCTGAAGATTCAACCATCTCTAACTCAAGCAAAGGCATTTATTTGGGCATTTGTTTGTTATGGGGTGATGCACCCTACCAGCTTCCTACCTAAGAAAGAGCAGTAGAGTGAGGTGAGAGTTAATATAGAGAAAGAAAAGTAAGTTTAAAAAAATAGGAGTATTGGGCAGAGCAGGGAAATTGGATGATCTCAGGACATTCTGCATAACTTTGGACAATTTCATATAAGGTATGCATGGGAAATGTCCCTGTGACTGGAGTATGGTATGCATGAAAAAAATGTAAAAATCCCTTTTATTCTGGGGCTGGGGCAGCAGCTAGATATTCATGGAAAAAGTAAAGGATCTCTTTGGTCCAGTGAAGTTCCTGAGAACAAGTGACAGGATTATTGGGCTGGGGCAGTTACTATAACCATCGCAAAGGGTATACATTTATTCCCCTCTCAAAGAACAGGGCCCAAATTTATTTGGGGCTAGGGATGGAGGTCTCTTCTGCCACAACTGCTTCAGACTGATAACAGTAGAGATGGATGGGAATTGCACCCAAGCAGCATGCAAAGGTGAGCTGCCCCTTGCAGAGGCTGAGGTATGCAGTGATATCCCTCCTGCAAGGCCATGTGAAAAATGATTGAGGTGAGACTGAAAGACACAAATCTTATTAAAATGCAATGTCTACATATCAAAAGCAAAATAACAATTAGGAAAGTATCACGAGAGAGGACAGTAGATCCCCAGGAGCTTGTCCCCAACCCTTTGAAAGGAGCTTCTGATGAAGTTCAGTCACACAATTGGCCTCCTAAGAAGTGGATCAGCTGTAATTCAACCTGGTGGGAGGTGTTGGTGTAAACAAGATAGCCATTATTGGCCAGAGAACAGACACCCCCTTTAAAGGCAAGGAGGTAGTCTAAAGCAGTGCAGTTGTCTAGGATTGCACTGGCCAAAAACTCAAGGGACATTTACAGATCTTCGAGGGACTAAGAGTTGACCTGAGTGAGTTCTTCCAGTGCCTTGATAAAATTAGCAATGACATCATTAAGTTCTAAATAATCAAGGTATGGGACAAAGATAGTGCTCACTCTTCCCCAAAAGTCATTAAAAAATAGCCATGGTGCTGAGTCTATGAGATGGACAGTGGGTGGAGGGTAGATTGATTTGGAAGGGCTGACAGGTGGGCATTAATGGAGCCACCCCTCCTCCCCTCGAATACCTCTGTGTCTATTCTTCCTCGGCATCTCATTTGCCCACCATAGTGCCCATCACTATTTTTTCCTCAACTGTGCCCCAATCTTTCTTTTGAGATACCATATTAGTGATGTCAATTTTAAACATATGGTTTATATTTCCCACTTAAAAATAAAATAAAATAATTTGTCCATGTTGAGTTCCTTGAAATTTATCTTTGATATTGGCTCTTATATGTTAAATTTTCTATTGTTTCTATTTTAACTTTCCTATTGTTTGGGTTTAGTTGATAGAAAGTCCTGAAAATCTGCATTTAATTGGATGTTCATTTTTCTCATTCAATATTATGAATAATTTTGCTGGATATGATTTTTTTTTTCTGTAGGCCCTGGTCCTGCTTCAATCTCAGCAGTGACAGCACTGGGAAGAGAATTTCCTATGAATAGGGGGCCAGTCAACCATCTCCACCACCTGCTCCTTCTGGGGCAGCCAAGCTAAGCCAACTAAAGCAGTTAAGCACCTCAAGGGAAATATTTGAGGTAGCAGGTGCTCAGCCTCCTCTTACTACTATCATTGGAACTAAGAGATTGTTGCATTAACTGAAAGTTTGCCAGCACTGTACACAAATCTTCAGAGGTGCTCAGGGAGAGCTCAGCTGTCTTTGTTCACATAATTTGCCCCAAACTTGACAGAGATAAGGGACACTAACAGCCACCTAAAACAACCTACACATAAAAGCAATTTCCAGAATAATTCCCCCAGAGAAATGGTCTTCCAGTACTTCCTTGCTTCCCTTTAAGGAAAGGGAGCCTATGACTTCAAGGTATCCCATTGCACTTTGGAAAAAATTCTCATTTTTTAGGAAGTTTTTCCTAATTCCATGCTTAAATAAGTCTCTTTATAACTTCCAAATATTGCTCACCATTCTCACTCATAATACTCGATTCCCATGCCAGACTTTTGTAAATGGGACTTGTTTTTCCAGGTTTGTCCAAGACTCTTTATTCAGGCATTTCTTATGTTGCAATAATATTCCATTATACTTATATATAATAATTTATTTAGGCATTCTGCCAATTGAGGGGGCACCCCATTGGTCTTCACTTTATTAGTACTATTACAAAAAAATCTGTTACAGTATTTTTGTGCACTTGAGTCTTCTCCCTCTTTTTGATCTTATTGGAGTATAGCCCTCATGGTAGGTCAGAAGGCACATTCAGTTTAATGCTTTTGAAACATAATTTATATTGATTTTCAAAATTGCTGAAGCAGTGGCAAAATCTGTTTATTAGTGGGCCTGTTTTTTTTCCAGTACCTCCAACAAATTTTTTTTATCTTTGTCATCAGTTCTTAAAGGGCAATAAGCAGCTCTCTTAACAATTGATTTTCTTATCTTCAGTAGCGATGTCCTATTATTCATACTGTAAACTTGTAAACTTAAAGTTGCTTTAATTTACATTTCCCTTAATTGTTAATAATTTCAAGATGTTCCATATGTTGTTGTATTACATAGATTTCTTGCTCTGAAAATCACTTGTGCATATACTTTGACTATTAGTTAAGGAATTTCTCTTATGATTATATATAAGAATTGGTTCTCTATCTACCTTTCATAACAAAGAAACTTTTTGCATGTTTTCTGTTGCAGCATAACAAAAATGACAAGAAATGGAAAGTCAAATTTGAAGGGGATATAAAAAGATGGGGACACAAATACATTATGGGTGGATCTGAGAAATAGCACAATCATTTTGGAAAGTAATTTGGAATTATGTAAGGAAAATAACAAAACTTTTATAGTCTTTAAAACAAGGGCTCCATTACTAGGAAGGCCATTAATAAGCCATTCATAATAAAAGAAAGCCATTGATAAGAGAAAAAGGTCTCATATACTCCAAAATATTTTTAAGAGTACTTTTGCTGACAGTTATGAATTAGGAACAAAGTAGATGCTCATCAACTGGGGAATGATTGCTAAACAAGTTATGGAACATGGATAATATAATACTATGATTTAAGAAATTATGGGAGAGGTGAGTACAGGGAAGTATGGAAAATTCTTTGTGATCTGATACAAAGTGAAGTAGGCAGAGCCAGGAAAACAGTATACATACACAGTGCCTAAGACAATTTAAATGTTAAAGAATGATACAACAAAAAATTAAAAGAATCTGGAACAAAAGAAAACATCAGATGATGCTATCAACTTACCTCATCCAAAAGATGAGAGATCCACAGATGTTAGACCTTGCACACCTTTCCAAAAAAGTATTTATCAGTTCTGCTTAGTTTTCTTTTCCTTTCCAAGGGGGGGAAAAAAAAAAACCTGTTTGTTACGTGGGATGTCTTTTGAGGCTGGGAAGAAGGAAGGATCCTTGGAATACCCTGTTGATGTAAAAAAAAAAAAAAAAAGAAAAGAAAACATCAATAAAAATGTTTAAAAAGAGGTCAACTGTGTCAAGGGTAATAACAGAGGGAAAAGGAAGAAAGAAAGCATTCTGGGTTACTATACTACAGATAAGTAATTATAAAAAACAGTTTTTGTTCTTTAATCTTGTGCTAATTTGTGGTTTTCCAAGCAAAGATACTGGAGTTGTTTGCAGTTTCCTTCTGCAGTTCATTTGACACATGAGGAATTGAAAGCTACAGGGTTAAGAGATATGCTAAGGGTAACTTAGTGAGCTGGTAAGTATCTGAGACCAGATTTCAACTCAAGAAATGACTCTTCCTGATTTCAGGTCCAGTGAGAAACTACCTGCCTGGAAAATACTTGGAATTTATTAAAAGTTGAAAGGTTGATGTGTAGAGTCAAGACAATGAACTAAAAGTAGGGCTTCTTCAGAGCTCCCTCATAGACTCCTGCAAATATCTTTAAATAAGGACTCTATACAAATTTTAGAGTAACAGAACCCACAAAAAAGATGGAATAAGACAATTTTTAAACATACAATGTAGAATCTGATAAGGAAAAGTCTGTTTCACTAGGGTGAGAGAGAGCTCAGTTGAGCTCAGACTGAAGCAAGAATATCAGGTACCAGCAAGCCAGGAGCAGGCATCTGGCTACTGAATCAATGATAGTAGTAACAGTTTCCAGAGCTTTCAGCCCAACATACAGTTTGGATATTGGAAAATGGATCAGAAGGAGCTTATAGGGGTCTTTTTTCAGGGCCAGAAGCCAAACTGTTATATTGTCTGCACTTAGATTTGGACCTCAGTCTTGGGTTAGTCTCAGTGGCAGAGGGAGCACTAGCACAGCAAATCTTGTGGTTGCAAGGGAAAAGGAATTCTGGTCACAGTTCCAGGGTAGAAGAGAATGCTTGTGGTCACTCACAAACAAGTGCACTTTACAGGAAAACACATCTCTTTAGATCATACCCTCTTGGAAGAATCAAAAACTTGTAGGCCTCCAGAATTATCTCTGAAAACAGTTGCACAGAAAACCTGAAGCATGGGACACTGTTCTCTCCACTTGGGAATCAGAACCCCATTACAGCATAGAGGGAAAAGTCAAGAAATAAGCTAGAAAATGAGCAGAAAAAAATTCCGACCCTAGAAAGATACCATGGTGACAAGGAAGATCAAAACACACACCCAGAAAAAGACAACAAAATCAAAATTTCTATATCCAAAGCCTCAAAGGAAAAAAAAAATGATCTCAGTCCATGGAAGAGAAAAAAAAGATTTTAAAAATTAAGTAAGAAAATTTGAAGAAAAATTGGGAAGATAAATGAGAATGATGCAAAAAAAAGATGAAAAAATAGTCAACAGCTTGTTAAAGGAGGCACCAACAAATACTGAAGAAAATAACAAATACAGAGTAGGCCAAATGGCATTAGAATCACCAAAAATTCAATGAAGAAAAGAATTCTCTGAAAAACAGAATTGCCCAAATGGAAAAGGATATTAAAAATTCACTGAGGAAAAGAACTCACTAAAAAAGTAGATCTGACCAAATTGAAAAAAAAGTTACAAAAGCTCACTGAAGAAAATATTCCTTCAAAAGTTAGAATTGACGTGGAAGGAAATGACTTCATGAAAAGTCAAGAAACAATCAAATAAAATTATAAAAATGAAAAAATGCAATAATATATGAAATGTCTCACTGGAAAAGCAACTGATCTGAAATATACATGCAAGAGAAATAATATAAGAATTATTAAAGGATGAAAAATAAGCCTAGACATCATCTTTCAAGAAATTGCCAAGAAAAACTGTTCTCATATTCTAGAAATCATAGGGTAAAATAGAAATTGAAAGAATCTACTGATTATTTCATGAAAGAAATCCAAAAATGAAATTTTTCATTTCTCCCAGGAATACTTTGGGATTCTAAAGTATTTGGGAATACTCCCAGTAATATTTTGGTCAATTAGAAGTTGACTTCCCAGATCAAGGAGAAAATATTGCAAGCAGATGAAAAGAAACCATTCAAATATTGTGGAGCCATTTGGGTTAACACAACATTTAGGAGCTTCTACATTAAAAGATCAGAGCATTTGAAATATGATGTTCCAGAGGGCAAAAGAGCTAGGATCACAATCAAGAATCAACTTTTCAGCAAAACTGAATATGTTGCTATGAGGGTGAGGGAGAATGGACATTCAATGAAACAGAGGACTTTCAAGCATTCCTGATGAAAAGACCAGACCAGTAGAAAATTTAACTTTCAAATACACAATTCAAAAGAAGCCTAAAAAGTAAACAGGAAAGAGAAACCATAAGGGATTTGATAAGTTTAAATTGTTTATATTCCTACATGGAAAAATGATATTTATAACTTGTAAAACATTTTTCATTATTAGAACAATTTGATGGATTATACAGATACAGAAAGCAGAGGTGTGAGTTGAATATGGTGGTATGATTATCTAAAAAATAAAACTAAGTTTTGATAAAGAAAAATGTGCAGTAAGAAAACGAAAGGGAGAGGTAGAATGGGCTGAATTATGTGACATTAAAGATGCCTGAAACAGATTTTACAATAGAGGAAAAAATGGAGGAAGTGGGGAGTGGAGGACATAAATCTTGGTCCCATTGGAATTGACTCAAAGAAGGAATAATATCCATACTCATTTGGATGTAGAAATATGCTTTGCCATACAAGAAAGTAGGAAGGGAAGAGGATAAAAGAAACGAGGTGGATAACAATAAAATAGAAGGCAGTTTCAAGGAGGTAAAAATTAGAAGCAAAACATTTTTTGAGAATGGATAGAGTAAAAGCAGAGAAAGAAAAGGATAAACAGGGGGAAAACACTATGGAAGGAAATAGAAATACATGGTTGATAATTATCAATGTAAAAAAAATTAAAGTGAGTTTCTCTGATATAGACTTCTTATCTCAAACAGAATGAAATCAAATTTATAGAAATAAAAAGTATTTCCTCAATTGTTAAATGGTCAAAGAATAGGAACAGTCAGTTTTTAGACAAAATAATCATAGCTATCTAGAGTCATATGAAAGAAAAATTCTCTAAATCACTATTGATAAGAGAAATGCAGATTGAAAGAACTCTGAGCTACTACCTCACACCTGCCAAATTGACTGATATTATAGAAAAGGAAAGTGATAAATGTTGGAGGAGACGTGGGAAAATTAAAACATTAATGTACTACATTAATGTACTATTGGTGAAGTTGTATACTAATTTAACCATTCTGGAGAGCAACTGAGAATTATAACCAAAGGACTACAAAATCATGTATACCTTCTGACTGCTTGGTATTAGTATTAGTATTAATATTGCTTAATACTACTCCTAGGTCTGTATCCCAAGAGGCAGAAAGGAAAAAGGGAAAGGACCTATGTAGAAAAATATTTATAGCAGCTCTTTTTATGGTGGTAAAGAATTGGAAATTGAGGGAATGTCCATAAAATGGGGAATGACTCAGTTTATATGATTGTGATGGAATACTATAGTATTTTGGAAATGATGAACAGTATGCTCTCAGAAAAGCATGGAAAGACTTAACACGAACTGATACAAAATGAAATGAATGGAATCAGGAGAACATTGTACACTAATAGCAATATTGCATGATGATTTACCATGAATAACTTAGCTATTCTCAGAAGTACAATGATCCAAGTTAGTTTTGTAGGATTCATAATGAAAGGTGCTGCCCATCTCCAAAGAAAGAACTGGTAGAATTTAAATGCATAATAAAGATACTTTTTCTTTATTTTTTGTAATGGGCTGAAGCTGAGTTGATGCACTGAGGGTGGAACACTGAGGGCGGAACACTTGAGGCTAATTAGCAATTGGCCAATACTCTATTACTATATGCTTGGAGAAAGAATGGCCCCATCCACTCTCTGTGCAAGTTTGATGTATTGTATAGGAGATTGTGTAGAAGATTTGGTGGGTGAAGTGTGAGAGCCAGAGGCACTGCTAGCCGGACTAATGTTGCGTTTGCTCTCACTTCCTGTCGCCATTCCCCTTCACCTCAGCAAAGAATAAAGATCAAGGACTTTCGCTTACCCTGACTCTGGCTGATTTTAAAATACTCTGGGTGAAAAACGCGGTCATCACAATTTTTCTTGGGTTTTTGTCTGCGTTTTCTTTCACAGAATGACTCACATCGAAATTTGTTGTGCATGACTGTATGTATATAACCTATGTCAAATTGCTGACCTTTTCAATTTGGGGAGAGGGAAAGGAGAGTGAGAATATGAAACTCAAAATCTTGGGGTAAAAAAGGATGTTAAAAATTTGCATGTAATTAGGGAAAAATAAAGTATAAAGTTTTTTTTTCTTTTTTTGGTAAAACTGAGAGGTTTTTCAATGGGAAACCTAAAGTATATAATACAGAAGCAAACAAAACAAAATAGCATTTAATAAATGCAGCAGGTGTCTCATGCAGTGGAAAGAGAATGGGGGTCTGGGAAGGAGGTGGCATACTGTTTGATTTAAAATGAAAGATAGGACTTGATTAAAGGAGTTTACCAGAAATTTGGTAGGACATGAACACTACATACCACCTATACAATTAAACTACAAAGAGATACATTAATTAGGTGTAAAAGGGTCATCAATAACAAATTAGAAGAGTTAGGAGAAAATTATTTTTCACATCTATGGATAGAGGAAGAGGTCATGACAGAAGTCATGGAGAGGATCACAGAAAATAAAGTGGCTAATTCTGCTTCTACAAAGCTAAAATATTTTTGTATGGTCTCAGACACTTAACAGTTCTTAGCTATGTGACCCTGGGCAAGTCACTTAACCCCAATTGCCTCAGCAAAAATAAATAAATAAAAATTAAAATAAAATATTTTTGCACAAACAGATCAAATGCAGTTAACATGATAAAGGCAACAGTTAAGTGAGAAAGAACCTCTTTGCAGGAAAGTTCTCCAAGAAGTGATGCGTATGTAACATATAGGAGGAATTGATTCTAATTTCTAAGATTAAGAGCAATTCTCCAATAGGTCAAAGGACAGGGAGCTTTCAAAGGATACTATATAGCCTCATAGTAAGAGAAGTGCATATATATATATATATATATATATATATATATATATATGTAAACTGTTATGCCACAGATCTCTTTAACTGTCCTGACTCAGTTTCCTTGTACAAGTTTCCCTTGTCTCAGTCTTCCTAATTACTCCCCTAAGCTGTAAATCTCCCTCTGGTCCATGAAGGCTGAGGACCAATTAGTCTAAGGTTATAAATTGTCAGCCCAAGCAAGATAAACAAGAGAGTAGACTTCCTGATTATCTTCTGTCCTTGAGAATTTACAACATCCTCTAAAATATTCCAAGATATTTCACTAACATCTTTATCTCTGGGTATTCAGACATCCTGTCTCTGGGTTCTTTTTTGATTCATAGCCTTTTCCAGCTGGGCTTTCCCGCTCTTTCCCACTCTTTCCCTCTTCTTTGTCTCCAAAAGGTATATAAAGGTTAGAGATTCTCCTAATCAGGACTGGATAATTTGAGACGAGAGTCCTGTCCAGTCAATCTTACTCTCCCATTAATAAAATATTAAAAACTCTCTAATCTCTCTCCTGCCTCAGTTTCTCCGGCATTACAAAACAAGGATAGTTGGAACTTTCACCTGAAGAAGGGAGAAAAAGAATTTCCCCAAAAGCTTCTCCCTGCTTGCCTCCATCACACCCCAACACACTCCACTGACTGCTCCCCAAACCCAAACATCTAGACAGAAGCCTGCGCGGGCAGGAAGCACCAGGGAGGAGCAGCCCTGGAGGAGGAGGTCCATACAGGTAAACATGTACACACACACAACTATACACACACATAGGATCCTACCTAAAACACAACAGAGGCATAAAAAAGGTATTAATATTCCATGACAGCCCCCACCCATACCCACAAACATTCTCCTGGGAATTAAAAGAAGCTGATTTAAGGGGAGGTTCAGGAAAAGGTTGAAGAGGGAATACAAGAGAATATAATGGGGAATGGGAAGGTAGGGCAGGAAGAAGAGTGCCAGGAAGTGGGGCTTACCTCACACATCTAAGCAGATAAGTGCAGGAACTTCTGTATTTGTCAGGCAGGGGTGGGGGTCTTTGTAATGGCTGATGGGAAGGGGAAGGGGAGACAAATTTCCAGCTGCACACAGATCCCCTCCAGACTCAGGGGGAAAGGGAATTCCCTTCTCTTCCTTCTCTTACTCCTCCTCTGTCTCTGACAGAGAAGACTGTCAGCAGGGCTGGTCTCCATCCAGAAAAAAAAATGAGGGAGAAAGTAAGGTAGGGATCTCTACACTGGCAAGCCCAGAGCACACAAAAGCCCCTCCCTAATCATTTTTCTCAGTTCCCATCTCCTAGCCTGGGAGGGAAGGGTGACAGAGTTCATCTTCCACTTTCAGAAGGGCCCAAGGCTGAGCAGAGATCCAGGTTCCTCAGGGCAACTGCTGGGGCTGGGGGTCAGGGGCTGAGCTCAGTTTATGGTTGTGGTAAGGTCATTCTTTTTATGGAAATTGGGAGAGCAAGAAGGTAGAGGGGCTGTACTAGGCTCATCAGAAGGGAAGAGTCCAATAGCTGCCGCAGACACAGAGCAGAGGAGAAAGAGGATGGTCTGGGGGAAGGGCAACTCACCCTCCTTTCTCCAAGCAGGAGCAGACAAAAGCAGGCCAGAGGCTGGGAAGGACATGGTGGTACCTAGGGGTGGGGTAATGTAAAATACTTGCAAGTATACTTGCTAAGATAAACCCAGGAACTATATGAAAACAATTACAAAATACTTCATCCAAATAAAATCTTATCTAAACAATTTGGAAAATACAGCTTTTCGTGGTTAGCTTAAGGCAATATATTAAAAATGACAATTCTACTTAAATTAATTTACTTATTCAGTACTATACCAAAGTACCAAAAATATTTTATAGACCTAGAAAAAATCATTACAAATTTCATGTGGAAGAGCAAAAGTTCAAAAAGATCAAGGGTCTTAATGAGAATAAATGTTAAGGGAGGAGGCTTAGACACACCAGGTCTAGACTTAATTACAAGTGAAGAAGGGGCCCAAAAACTTTAAAAATCCTTGAAGGAGAAAATCTCCTTCAACTCTGCCTCAGTGAGGGACCCGCCCGAGATAAAGCAAACAAGACAGTTTCATTCTGTTATCTAGCAAAAGGAATTCCAATCCTATTGAATTGAAGAAACTCATTGAATTCCAGCCCTAAGCTGAAACCCAGGGAGGAGTCAACTTGGGACTCCACCCACGAGTTCCCTTCAACTAAAGCTCCCATTATAAAAGAACCAAACTAAAATACTCTCTTTGCAGAGGTTCCAAACATGCCAGCTATGCCATGCTAGGCTATGCCTCTTTTATCAATCTAAGTTTTCGGGTCTGTGAATTCCTTTACAGAGAACCTCTGTGCTGCCAGAAGGGAGTCCTCAAAACTCCCAACCCTTGTGCCAAATTCCAAAGGGTTGCAGGGGAGCCAAACCTCTCCATTTGGTTCCCTGAACCTGGAACCTGCCACTAGATCTTATCATTTAACTCCCTAACCACCAGAAATCCTAATCTCATTTTGGTTTCCTAAATCTAAATCTTATCATTTGGTTCCCTACTAAAGGGAACCCCAAAACGTAAACCTTATCACAAACAGTAATGTTCAAAACTATCTGGTACTGGCTAAGAAATAGACTGTTGGAACTGGGAGAATTCTTATGTAAAATATGGAGCTTAACTGATTATTCCTCCCATTTCAAAGTAAGTAAATACCTTTCTTAGCCAAGAGTAGTTATTACTTGAATCAATCAGAACCAAAAGTGTTACCAGATCTATATAGGTCTTCTGGAATCAATCAACAACGCTGCCCTATAAGATTGATCATACTTTTAGGAAATTGTATGAGGCATTCCAGAAAAAAGATAGCTATTCGTTGTGTATAGAAATAGAAAGGAAGGAGCAGAGTCAAAGCAAGCTAAGCTAAGAACTGGCAGAAGTGGCTCAACCAGGAACAGGGGTAAAAGAAGGAAGGACTGAGCTCTGGCAGAGGAGGATATCAAAAATGGCCACTGAGCATCTTTATCTTATTAAAAATTATTTAAGATATCTCCAAAGCAGTTTTGTTTATCTGGATTATATTTATAGACATTTACCATATTGGAAATAGAAACTACTTTTGAATTTGTAGACCCTCTAAAAGGGTTTCAGAGATCCCCAGGATTCTCTAGACCATACTTTGAGAACCACTTTAGTGGACAGAGCACTAGCCCTGAAGTCAGGAGGAACTGAGTTCAAATCTGATACTTAACACTTTCTAGCTGTGTCACTTAATCCCAACTGCCTCAGGGGAAAAAAAAAAAATCTCCTCCTTCCCCAACTTCCCTTCTTAATACCTGTCTAGTCATAGACACTATTGTAATCTGCTTTTCAGTTACACAAAGGATTCTAGTAATTTGAATTTTACTTCAATCACAGAGGTGAGGGGTAACAGAGACAGAAAAATGCCAATTTATGTAGGGAGCTCAACCTCTGCCTAAATACTAGAGAATTTCCTAACCCATAATGTTTCATATCAAAGAAATTCCTTAAAGCTGCCAAAGAAGGAACCATGTAGACTAGGCAGGGCATTATATTATTCCCTAGGCTGAGTTTCATAATGAGCTCATGGTCATCATTTGATGTTATACTCAGAGATCACAGAATGTTAGAGCTCAAAGAGACCTTTCAACCCAGAATGTCAATGCACCAGGAGGACCTATGATTGTATATAGAATGACCACATGAGAAAGATCCTCAATAATGAGACAAACAAAGTTCGAGGATCTTCAGAACAATGAGTATCACTGGAAGCATATTTACGTAAATTCACATACTTTACGCTAGAGATCTTCCCAGTAAGGAACTGGACCTGAGATCTTCTATTGTTATAGTTGCTGGACAAGTTTAATCTTTCAAAGCTAACTAAAGCCAAATTCTTCTTTCCACCATCTGACCTCTGGCAGAATCTTGGTGTAGGGGACAAATGTAGATTTTTAGTAATACCTAAATAAAAAAGCAAAATGGAATTCTGCTCTTGCCAGGTAGCACAAATGAACTTATGTAACTCTAGCAAAGTTTATACCCTGACACTGTATAAATGACTGCTGGCAGCTGGTTTGGCTCAATCCTTGCAATTAATTGTTGAGGTGAATCATTTAATCAATGTAAATGTGAAAGCATAAACAGGCTTTGAAGCCCCCTATCAAAAAGCCGCAACTCTGAGCAGAAAGGGTACTTTCCTTGGTTTGTTGAAAGGACAGTGAGTGAAATGGGGATCTTATAAATCTTTTCTAGTGGAAATCAAAATTAACTCAGCCAGTCCACCTTTGGTGAAATATAACCTTTGTAGAGGCAAATTTTAGTGTCCATCATGGAAGCAGCATCTGGTTCCAATCACTGGTTGCCATGATGACTGATTATTGCCAAGGATACCTGGAATTTTCAGGCTACTTCTTTATCAGGCATCCATGATGATCTCTCCTGAGAGGAAAGGGGGAGGGCTTCTTCAGAGCTTTGTCTTGGACTATCAGTTGGGAACAAATCTAAATTACAAGGATGAAGTATCAGGACATATCCACATGTGTACATACAGGCACTGTGTATATTGTACATATTGACAGAGAATAAAGATATATCTGGAGCTGCAGAGATAGAGCAAGGCAGAGCAAGAGCCAGAGCAAGAGAAATGTAGAGGCTGACTGCAGTATAGTATACATAAGAAGACCTATAAAAGCAAGCAGCTGTTGCAATGAGACTTGCATCAGGGAAGGGAACAAACATCATCCTGGGCACTGTGGAGACCTCACGGATCTCCTCCTAGCCAGAGGGGAAGAAACTGAGGCCTAACAAGTTGTTACCCAGGATCACACAGGTACTAAGCCTCAGAAGCAGCATTTGAACCCAGGTCCTCTGCCCTATGGCACCTGAAGTTCTCTCCAGAATACAATTTGGCTTCCCAGAGTCACTCTTAATAAATATATTAATTAATATTAATAATATATATAATATATTATATATAATGAATATTAATAAATAAATAACAGCAGGTACTTAATAATACTTGCTGGATTGGTTGGGTCCATAAAAGTTAAGACAAGTCTTCTTTCTTCTCCAGTGATCTTCTCTTTCTCCCCAGGTTCCATCAATTCCCTTTGGATCGGAAGAATCCACCTGTCTCCCTCTGTTGGGGTCCACCTTGCACTTTATTACTGTCCTGAGGTCTTTACGTTGGTATGATGATGTTTGGGAGTTGCTCATTGATGGAACATTAGCCCTAGAAGTGAATATAGATAAGCTTTCACCTGCAAACTGTTTTCTAGGGAATGCTACATTTACACCTTGAAGTTTCTTCGCAACTCTAGGCTTATCATCAAGAATGTTTGGAAGTCCATCATTTCAATATAAATCCATGATTTCCCCCATAAGATTATACTATTTGGGTGGTTATTTTTGTTTATAATTTGTAATATTCTTTGCATCCTGGAATATGGTATTTCAAACGCTCAACTCTTTTAGGGAAAAGGGTGAAAATCTTGTGTATTCCTAACTGTAGCTCTGTTACATGAATCCTTTCTTTTCATGCTGCTGGCAATATTTTTTTGATCTGCACAGAAATGGATGACCAAAAAGGAGAAGCCAAAACCAAGAATATTTAAAGAAAGCATTCTCAGTACATAAGAAACACTTCAAAGATAGTATGTTTAGGGATGATGACTAGGACCAAAAACCTTAACAGTGTAATGCAAGATGTTATCCAAGAGAAATCCCCAAATTCCAAAGATAGGTAATGAGATACCAAATAACAAAATGCATAGATGATTTCTAGAAAAGAAACACCAAGGGGTGTAATTTCGGAGACACATCGTGTTTGAATTTAATAATTCAACTGGAAAAACAAGTTCTAGAAGCAATGAACAGATATTGATCATAACCTGTCTGTGATATTGATGGGAGTACCAATGAGCTGGTAAATGGAAAGGGAATAAAAGGGAATGTGAGATGCCCGTGGGTCAAATTGATGATTAGCAAAGAGGGCAAATTAAAGCTTGCCTCTCAGGAAGTGAAGAGTCTTCAGGGAAATGGATGAGGAGGGGGAAGAGGGGAAGGTTTAAAAAGGGGATGAGGGAGGTCTTGTTTTGGTAGTGGGAGGAAGAATTTACTGGAAGAATTGAAAGGGGGCAAAAAGGGGAAAGTAGATAATGTGAAAAAAATGAAGCAAAAAAGAAAGAAGCAAAAACATAAAGAGAAAGGGATAGGAGGAGGGGAGAAGATCTGAGGAGAAAAGAGCTGTTGGGAATAGGGCCATTGTGATAGAAGGCGAGTCAGCCCGGAACAGCGGCCAGTGGTTACAAGGCACAACCTGCATGAAGACTCAGCTAAGGATACGGAGAAGGAGTAGCCAAGGTGAGGGGTCACTCAGGAGCTGGTCCTGTCTTTTAGCTTTCTTTGCATTCTCAGGGCTTACTACGGTGCCTGGCACATAATAGATACTTAATATTTACTGACTTAAAGGAGAAACTGTACTGTCGGGAATAACTTGGGGAAAAACTGAGATAAAAGTATCAAGAGTAGCCTCAATCTCAGTGTGAGTCTGCAAAGCAATCAGCAAAAGCGAAGGTTACGAAAAGAACAGGGATTTGGTGTCCAAGAGATAAATAGCAACGTGAGAAGTTTCAGGGGAACGATGAGGGCAAGTTAACGGTAGAAAGTTTCAGAAGAGGGAGTTGGGGAGTGGGGTGGGGAGGAAGAGAGGAGATCTGCACACCCTCCCACTCGTGAAGAGTGTGGGGGCGGGGTTGAGCCGCCTGGGTAGAGTCGGAAACGAGGCTGTAGCGCCGTCGCCGGGGTTTGCGTGTCTCTCTCTGTCTCTCTTCCCCACTCCCTCCCTTCTCCTCCTCCCTCCCTCCCTCTCTCTCTCTCTCTCTCTCTCTCTCTGTCTCTCTCTGTCTCTCTCTCTCTCTCTTTCTCTCTCTTTCTCGCACCTCGTCCCCCTTCCCCCACAGTCTGCGCGCTCCGCTCGCGCCCCTCCCAGTCCTTTCAGCCGTCCCCTATTTCCCGCCCTCTCCTTTCCACACACTGCTTCTTCCTCCTCCTCCTTCCCCTACCCTTCCCACCCTCCCCCCACCCCTACCCCCCGCCCCAATTCGGGCAGCTGTGGCGGCACGGCAAAGACGGCTACGGCTACTGGGACTCGGCGCCCGAGCGCTGGGAACAGACGGACACGGAAGTCCCGGGCCAGCGGCGCTCCTCCTGCCGCCGCGGCCGAGGCCCAGAACCTCAGCGCCTCCTTGCGCGGGGAGCTCAACATCCGCCCCGGTGAGTTCCTGCAGCCCTCCTTGAGGGGCCCGGTCCGGGAGCCGCCGCCATCGCCGCCCCCAGCCGCCGCCGCCGCCGCCGCCGCCGCCCCTGCAGGTGCCGCCGCCCGGGGAGGCGGCTCCGGAGCAGGAGGCCCTGCTGGCCCCGAGGCACCTGTGGAACCTCCTCTAGAACAGACAGTGTCGTATGAAGGTTCCAGCTCAGCGGTGAGCATGGAAGTTTCAGAACCGGTCACAAAAACAAGTGGAGAGACCGAAATGTCCCCAGAAGAATCGTGGGAGCACCAAGGACCGAGTGAAGCAGAAGCGGGGGAAGGCTCGTTGGGGGACGGAGGACCTCCAGAGGCGAGTGCTCCAGAAATGATGGCGGAGAAGGAGGAAAAACTACCCAAAGGTCAATCTGTGGCAGCACCAGCAGCCGCCTCAAAAAAAGAACATGTAAACGTAGTGTTCATTGGGCATGTGGACGCTGGCAAATCAACCATTGGAGGACAAATAATGTACTTGACGGGGATGGTTGACAAAAGAACACTTGAAAAATATCAACGAGAAGCTAAGGAAAAAAACAGAGAAACTTGGTACTTGTCATGGGCCTTGGACACGAATCAGGAAGAACGAGACAAAGGTAAAACTGTGGAAGTGGGCCGAGCCTACTTTGAGACAGAAAAAAAGCACTTCACCATCCTAGACGCCCCCGGGCACAAGAGTTTTGTCCCACACATGATTGGGGGCGCTTCTCAAGCTGACCTGGCCGTGCTGGTCATCTCTGCTCGCAAGGGAGAATTTGAAACTGGGTTTGAAAAGGGAGGACAGACAAGAGAACATGCCATGTTGGCAAAAACAGCCGGTGTAAAACACTTAATAGTGCTTGTTAACAAAATGGATGACCCAACAGTAAATTGGAGCAATGAGAGATATGAAGAATGCAAAGAAAAGTTGCTGCCATTTTTGAAAAAAGTTGGCTTCAATCCCAAAAAGGACATACACTTCATGCCCTGCTCAGGACTGACTGGTGCAAACCTTAAAGAGCCATCAGATTTCTGCCCTTGGTATATTGGGTTACCATTTGTTCCATATCTGGATGATTTGCCAAACTTCAACAGATCAGTTGATGGACCAATTAGACTGCCGATTGTGGATAAATACAAGGACATGGGCACTGTGGTCCTGGGAAAGTTGGAATCAGGCTCTATTTGTAAAGGCCAGCAGCTTGTGATGATGCCAAACAAGCACACCGTGGAAGTTCTTGGAATCCTTTCTGATGATGTAGAAACTGATTCTGCAGCCCCAGGGGAAAACCTCAAGATTAGACTGAAGGGAATTGAAGAAGAAGAAATACTTCCAGGATTCATACTTTGTGATCCTAAAAATCTTTGTCATTTTGGACGTACATTTGATGCTCAGATAGTGATTATTGAGCACAAATCTATCATCTGCTCAGGTTATAATGCCGTGCTGCACATTCATACCTGTATCGAAGAAGTAGAGATAACAGCCTTAATCTGCTTGGTAGACAAAAAAACAGGAGAAAAAAGTAAGACACGACCACGTTTTGTCAAACAAGATCAAGTATGCATTGCCCGTTTAAGAACAGCAGGAACCATCTGCCTTGAGACCTTCAAAGATTTCCCTCAGATGGGTCGTTTTACCTTAAGAGATGAGGGGAAGACCATTGCAATTGGAAAAGTTCTGAAACTGGTTCCAGAGAAGGACTGAACATTTTCCTTGAAATTGACTCTGCAAAAGCCTACTTCACACTGCTTCCCCTTATTTTCTGCCCATTGATAAACTTCTTCCCATATTTTGTAAAGGCAAATTTCACAGCAAAAGTCCACATAATGTCAGCTTTCTCATATTCAAAGTTCTGCTATGCCACTGTTGCTCCTTCCAAATTCTGCTTCCTTGGACAGATTCGGCAATAGCTTTGTAAGTGGTGTGGACGTGATTGCTTACAATAATGAAAAACCTAAACGAATTTTTTATTTTTAGTTTTCCCCTCAGGCATATTTATACATTTTCCCCAAGCAGATCATTTAGAGCATGCAGGTGTGTGTGTACATGTTACAAAAACTACCATGTTAATAAAATATTCAGTTTGAAATCCTTAAGAAAAAGAGTTGAGAGAGGGGAGAGCAAGTAAAGGTGACTTTTGCAAATGGACTTCTCAAATACTTTAGTCGCAAAAGAGGTGATATGTGGGAGGATAATTAGAACAAATGAATAGACTCTGAATAGAACATGAATAGAACAGAAGTGGTCTGTTGGAGGAAATGGGTTGGAAGAGGACCACTCATGCAGGTAGAGGGGTTTTGCTCAATAAGCAGTATGCACATCCTTATGTGTGAGACAGGTGTGATGGAGTGGCAGAGGGCACCTGAGTAATGTGACAGGAAGAGGGAGAGGAAAAGGAACTCTCAGGGACTGACCTACATATTTTTAGGAAAATCTTCACTGAGATCATGGGGGTTAGGGTGGGAAGGAGCCATGGGAGATATAAGGAGGGATGAAAATTTTCTGAAGAGCCATTGTGGTTAGTTTAAGAGTGAGTTAATTAGAGAACTAAATAAAGATAGCCTTGGGGCTGCAGGAGTAGCTTGGTCACTTTTCAAAATTATATATATATATATATATATAAAGAGAGAGAGAGAGTCAAAAAAGAAGTGTAGTTCGAACCTGTTTTGTGGAGTAATACTGGTAGACGGTGGTCCTATCATACACGACTTGGAATTGAAGTTTAAAAATACCATGGTGAACTTGGTATCAGCCCTTTACAAATTTACTGTCAATCATTTTCAGATTGGGAAAAGGAAATGAAATGGCTTTTGGACAAACCTTTCATTGTTCTGTTAACAGCACAGCAGATGTCAGAAGAATGAGGTGTTCTGGAAAGTGAACTTCTTTTTTGCAGAGCACTTTTTAAAATTTTTCTTTGATGATGATGCAGGATACATTGATGTCTGTAGGGATGACAAATGACAGATATGAGTCTAGGTTTATGTGACCATGTATCAGACATTCAGTTGTGTCTGAATCTATGTGACCCCATTTGGCTTTTTTTTTGAGGGGGGGGGACAAAGATTCTACAGTGGTTTTCCACTTCCTTCTCCAACTTATATTATCCATAAGGAACTAGGGAAAGAGTGTTAAGTGATTTGCCCAGGATTTCATAGCTAATACATATCCAAGGCCAGATTTGCATCCCTGAAGATGAGCCTTCCTTACTCCAGGTCCATCCCTCTATCCACTGAGCCATGCAGCTGCCCATGGTTGTGCTGCCATGTCCCCACGGGGTCCCTCTGATGCCTCGGTGAGTGTGACCAGAGTAGGTGTCTCTCAGAGAGCAAGCCTGGCAGAGCTTTCCAGGGTCTTTGGTGCTGAAGTGATGTTATTTATCGCTGATGATATCTCATCTAAGCCAAAGTGTCATGTGAATCCTTGAAAACTCATTTCAACAAAGGTTAAGGCTAGAATAAGGACTTCTCACATTAAAGGGAGAGTAGATGTATACAGAAATCCCATAAACAATTAAGTTCAGGCCAATAAGCAGCTGTTGAAAGTTCATGAGGCAAAATTTGATTACTTTTGGAAATGGCTTTTCTTTTAACATTTAAAAAATAAATTTGCCCCTTGTCATTCCAGTCATCTAGAGATGAGAACACACTAATGAGCTGGGAGTATAAGAGGCAGTACCATCTCATGGACCACCCCTCAATTCTGACGGCAAAATCTAGGTTCACATTGTGAGAAATAATACTCTGAATCCTCAGAAGGGCACAGTGAATCAATAGACACAGAATAAGTGAAGCAGTTAATCTTTTTAATACACTCCTTCAGGAGCTGGTGTGAAAACTCCATAATTTACCCTCACAACTCAGGTAGAAGGCCCCCAGGTATACCTTGTAATCCTGCCTAACCCCACCTCCTCCTCCTTCCTGAAGTTTCCTTTCAGAATTCACAGGTCATTTGAGTCCCCCTATATACAGTTCTTAATATGTCTCCCCTCCCTGATCATACATCCCATGTTCAAAGATGGCGACTAATCTCACCTTTGGGTTGTATCAGTTAATATGCATGAGGTTCATTCAGCATGGGTGCTTCTTAAACGCTTGTGGCCTGTCATTGACTCCAGCTGGTTTTAGCCAGTTGTAGTCCTGGGCTCCCTCTTCAGAAACTTTGTGTTTAGCTAGCTTTCTGGCTCATAAGGTGATTGGTTGGAGATATCTTACCATCCTGTTTTATCCCTTCTCTTCATCCTGACATTGTGTTTGAATAAATTCTTTTTTGACTACCAGCACTACTGTTGACCACTTATATGAGTCCTCCATCTAATTCCTTATCTTTATAGCCAAGTCAATATCTGTGGAAACAGAACATTGTTCTCCCACAATTTCTCACAACATCCTACCTTACTAGTGGCGAACACATATTTCCTGTGTGGCCTCAGACAACTCCCATCACTACTTGGGAGTTCAGTATTTTCCTCTGCATGGGAGGTTTTAACTAATTGACTTTTAAGGTTCCTTCCAACTCTAGATCTGAGTCTAAATGATATTCGGGGCAAGCCCCTTTACCTCCCTGGGCTTCGTTTTCCTCTCCAGCATAAGGAGGTTAGACAAGGTGGACTCTGAAGTGCTTTGAGGTAGAGATTTAAGTCTATGAAATTGTGAACCCATTTCATGGTTTGAGTTAAGGACTGGGTGAAGAGGGAATTGAGGTAGCAGATAGAGCACACACATAAGAGATTTGAAGGAGAGGCTTTGTTTGGGATAGAGACTATGGTCCAGTAGCAAGATTAGTGAGATATGGAGCCAAGGCCATTCATTTTATTGCTCTTCTTTTCTCCACATTTTTACTTCTAAGTGGACAACATTAACACTTTTCCTGGTTCGTAGCATCTGGGCTTGGTTGTCGCCCATTTCTTTGGAATCACCTGCTGATAAGCCTCTGACATGGCTGCCTCTGTATTATTCAAGTAGAAGAGCATGGTCATTGATTTCCCCAGCTTCTAAGGGGACAGATGACCTGGGAAATAGTCTTTGTGCTGAACCTCAATCTTGTGCCATTTATCACATATACTTATTGTGGGCCCTGGGTCACCCAAGGTCTCCATGCACCAGGCAAGTTTCTGAAATTACAAATTGCAGACAAAGAAGGTGTCAATGGAGAGCTCTTCTTTCTCTGGGAGTTTCCCAGAGCCCTCACATGCTTCCTTGGAGTGGTGATGATGTATGTTATATGTTGTTTGTTTCTTATTTTGTCTTGGTGATTATTGTCAAAGAAGCACCAATTCCTGAAATTTTCCTAGCTGGAGAACCCTTAGCTATACAGCTTTCAGGGTACATTGGTTGGATTTTTCGCTCAGACAAAGCATCCTTTGCTGAGAAGAGGTTCCAAAGTCCCCTTCCCCTAAGGGGTTTTTATAGGCTGAGAACAAAAGATAATACATTAAGTATCCTCATTTGGTACACTGGAAAAGGAGCAGCCCCCTCAGGTACAGGATGCTCCATCAGAACAGGTCCACCAAGAAGAATATTTGTTCATTCCTTTAGGAGAATTATGTTTTCTCTGGGAACTTTTCAGGTTTCTGGAGTAAACACAGGCTCGCAATAAAGAATACTCATGAATTAAGGTACCAGAAGGGTAGCTGACCCTTCTTGTGCTTCCTGAGATTCTATCAGATAACTGCAAGCACATTACAAAGTTCTCAGCAAAAAAATTTACATGCTTGAGACTCACTGGGATTCCTCACTAGCATTCCTTACAATTCGTCCCTAGGATCAAGCATATCCCTCTTTGGTAAAATAAAACAACAGAGCTTCAACTGATAAACCTTTACACATAGCAAATAAAACAAGAGGGTTTCAACTGATAATCACTTATACACAGTCACTTATACATAGTAAAAGTTTGTAGTCTAGAAAAAACCATAGTTGAAAGGCAATTCATAATAAAAGGTCCAAAACATAGAAAAATAAACCTATCAAAACACATAGATATTACAAATATTTTTATATTAAATCCCATCCTGATACTGAAGGAAACAATTGTTCTTGAGTCTCATGCATCCAATGTGCAATGTCATGAATATTATGCATATTAGTTTCAATGGCAGTTGATTTATTAATGTAAATACAACACGAGGTATTGATGATCATGCACACTCTTCCTACAGCTAATAAATAATCCAAATCAATTATCAAGGATGACATTAGCTAGGGAGTATAAGGATTCCCTTCCAGAGTAAGTTTTGTAAGCCTTGAGCAGCTGCATTTCCACACTACTCAATAGCAGCCATTATATTGGTTAGAACAACTTCATGATCTATATATCCCACCCAGACTGGTATTTGAAAACCAGTTACTTTTTTCACCTACCATAGAAAACTATACCAAGATTCCCTTTTCCTGTAGTAAAGTTGACTCTAAAGATGTTGAATGATTATAAACCTGAACATGGGTTCAGAAACCCAATGGTGCAATACCCATAATTAGCATATGGACTAAGGCAGTAACAGGCTACAATTGAGGCAACATCCAATAAAGTCTTATTTTGGATATCAAGAGCTTCAAATACTAATGATGTGGAGCATATCTACTGCACAAAAAGACATCTGTTGGAAGTACGTAGTACACATTGAATTTTTAAGTGTAGTTTTAAGTAGATTCTGTAATTGCAACCTCTAAGCTTTCATATAATCACATTGAGGATCTTAAATTTATGCTTAATAATTCTTGTATTATATCCCATGAAGGTGAAGGATTCTTTGGGAAACCACGGATTAGTTTCCAAAATGGTTTTCCCAGGGATGAGCACAGTTGAATTGGGAAACTAATAAGAACAATTTCCTGTGATGTAAAAAATAGATGTATTATAAAACAGGGTAGGGGTCTGGGTACAAAGGGTATGAGTTGTGTTATATGGCAAAGATGTAATTTCCTGAAACACATTGATAATAAAAAGGACCAATATAGGCTACAAGATCTAAAGAAATTAATATACTTTGGTAATGATTACTTGCAGAGTATGTGATATTAATATAAGGGAGATATTAATATAAGGGTGATCCCTCCTGCAATGTCCAATTCGGGATCACAGGCATAGGAGGTAATGCAAAACACAGAGATTCATATAGGACAGGAGGAGAACGTGAGGAAGAGTTATAACTCTGGACAAAAGGAGGTCCTACTTGTGTTTGGGGGTGTTCTTGACAGACCTAGCAATCTACTGGTCCAGTAGCTGCCACTGCTTTTCCAAGATGAACAAGGACATTTTTATTCCAATAGGCATCAACACATGCATTCCATAGAAAGAGCAAAGCTAAAAGAAAAAGATTATTCTCATGGGAAAATATGTGATAAAGGTACATGGTATCACTTGTCATCCCTAGGGTAGCACACAAGGACAGTATTATTCAGTCCTTCAACTACTATCTCCCCACCTTGAGGCATATCTGTGGGCATTTTTCTTGCCATATTCTCAAGCATATTTTCATATTGGTGGATCCATAATCATCAAAATCATCACAAGCTCAGGGGCAGGCTGTTGAATTCATTTTGTTGTGAGATGTAGGATTATTTAATCACCCCTTGTCCCTTTGTACAGACCAGGGCTAAAGTTTTGCAGTGTTATCTTGATTTCTCCCACATAATTGTAATCTACTATTGCTTCAAAACAAGTAATCTTTATAGAGCAAGATTGGATCTGGGTAATATGTGTCCATAGAGGAATTTTGACTCCAATTCCAGTATTGCATACTAATTTCTTGTGGATCAATGTAAAAATCTTCTAAAGTTTAAAGGTCTCTGCTGTTTCTGAAGTCCCTTAATTTTTTTTAAATTTTATTTTATAATAACTTTATATTGACAGACTCCATGCCAGGGTAATTTTTTTTTTTACAACATTATCCCTTGCACTCACTTCTGTTCCAATTTTTCTCCTCCCTCCCTCCACCCCTCCCCAGATGGCAAGCAGTCCTATATATGTTAGATATGTTGCAGTATATCCTAGATACAATATATGTTTGCAGAACAGAACAGTTCTCTTGTTGCACAGGGAGAATTGGATTCAGAAGGTAAAAACAACTTGGAAAGAAAAACAAAAATGCAAATAGTTCACATTCATTTCCCAGTGTTCTTTCTTTAGGTGTAGCTGCTTCTGTCCATCATTTATCAATTGAAACTGAGTCTTTGTCAAAGAAATCCATGAAGTCCCTTAATTTATACATAGGACCTCATGATCTTTTGTCTACCACTTAATACCCAAGGTCTGTTTTGCCCTCTGGGATCTTACCTGTAACCCAGGGGTCATCACTCTACATAAAGGGGTTCTTTGATCTTGTCTAAGTGGATGGTTATTTAGTTGTTGCAAAGCATCAAATAGGTTATCCTTCCATCTTAATAACATAGAGTTATTACCCAACTTTCATAATTTCTTTCAGCAACCCATTCATTTTTTTCAATAAGCCACATAGCTTGGGGGAAATAGGGCATGTGGCAAATTCACTCTATAATGTGTTGTTTACAATAATTCAATTTCTTTGCCTTTGAAATGAGGGCCATTATCACTTTGTATTTGCATGGGGGTGCCATAATAGAGTAATTATATCTAAGGTTTTACAGGTGTGGTCCATTTATAGGGACAGGCTACTAATACACCTGAATAAATGTCCACACAAGCACAAATATACTGATACCCCCTTGACATAATTGTCCAATATAGTCAATTTGCCCAATCTAAGTTAGCAAAGTACCCAGACTTAGCTCTCCTGCTATAGTTTGGGGAACAGATTTCTCTCTACAACTCACAGGAATCAAGCTATTCTCAATACTGACAATGTTATTAATAAGCCATGATGCATTGCCAACCTTAGGATCATCATTAGATATATGTTTCCCATTAGCTTGTGATGTGGCTGTTTTAGTTTGTCAACTTGATGCTTGTGCTCTCATTCAGGCATGTTCAGCTTAGTGTAAGCATCTACCTGAAAAATTGATATGTTATTATTCTATATAGTATCCCAAATATCTATCCACAATTGTTTTTCCCAAACCTCTTTCCCATAAGTCGTCCATTGATTCTTTTTCCATATGAGCATCCATATTGCTAAGCCATTGGCTACTGCCCAGGAGTCAGTAAAGACATGCCACTCTCCTTTTTATTTGTGCTTCAGTGCCTGGTACACAGTTCTGTCCACTGACTGCTTTTTCATTGTCCTGTACTTTCCAAAGTAGCTTTAGTCACTGGATTATAAGATACCCCTTTCCAGTGTTTTTGTTGTCCAACATATTTGGCCATACCATCAGTATACCAGGCATACAATTTACCAGCTGTGGTTAGGGAATCAAACTCTTCATTCTGATGAGGTTTAGGTTTTGGGGTTCCCTTTTGTCAGGGAACCAAATGATGAGATCTAGATTGAGGGAATCAAAATGAGATTAGGGTTTCTGGTGGTCAGGGAGTTAAATGATAAGGTCTACTGACAGGTTTGGGGTTCAGGGAACCAAATGGAGAGGTCTAGCTCCCCTACACTCCCTTGGGATTCGGCACATGGGTAGGGAGTTTTGGGGAACCCCCTTCTGGTGGCACAGAGGTTCTCTGTAAAGGGATTTACATACCTGAAAACCTAAATTGATAAAAGAGGTTTATTATAGGCATTGGGAAGTAAAGTTTCTAGTAGAGAAATCCTGACAGAGAGACATAAAGTCTTTTAGGGAAATAGGTGAGGATAAACAGAAGGTAGCACCGGAAGAGAATATTATCCCAGCAGGGAGAGGTTCCCTTGGCATAGCATGGCATGTCAGGTCCTCTCCAAAGAAGTGAGTTCCAAGTTGCAGTTTTTATAAGGAAATCTGAGACAAAAGTTTCAACAGAATGAGATTCCCTTAATGCTGTCAGTGCCTCGAGGTCTGGATGAGACTGCTTACTAGGAGTGATTGAGCCAACAATAGGGGTTCTATCTTGGAACTGAATCCTTCACCTTGTCCCACCAAGATAACAGAATGAAGCTGTTTATCTTGTTTCCCTCGGGCAGGGTCCCACAGACAACAGGGTTCAAGGAGAACCTCTCCTTTGAGGAGTTATAGAGAGTTTTGGGGTCTCTTCTTCAATTCCACTTAATGGATGAATTCATCTTAGGGTGGCATCGGGCATTGTTGATTCTGAAGTATCACATAACATCAGTTGTTCATGGAGGGCAGAAATGTTGTTTTCACCTTGTTTTGCTCTATTTTGAATATGTCATTTCTATTTTATTATGCTGGCCTCTTGTGTGTGACCAATTTTATAAGAGACTTCAGTGCTTATTATCCAGCTCATTATTGGTATTTTGGAGTGCAATAGGATCCTATTATTTAAGGTTAAATGTTCACTTTCCACTAGTGCCCAATATGCTGCTAACAATTGTTCAAAGGAGGTATAATTTTGAGCAGCTTGAGGGAACTTTGCATGACCAGAATCCCAAGGGCATATTCCTTCCCTCTTGTTTTTGCCATAGGCTCCAATCAACATACCCAGATTATAGACACCTGTAATTCTATGGGCCCATTCTTCATAGGCTAGAGGTCTAAAGCTGTCTATATAGCCATTTTTGCTCCTCAAAAGCTTGGGCATGTACCCGAGTCCAGTGAAATTCATATTTCTTCTTAGTTATCTGATATAAAGATCTTAAAATCTGTCCCAAATGGGGAATATGATTCCTCCAGTATACAGATAGCCCAATAAAGTTCTGGGCTTTCATTTTATTTTTGGGTATGTCAAAGTCTAATATCTTTTCTCTAGCCTGGGGTAAAATTGTTCTTTGGCCTTTATTCTATAGTATTCCTAAAAACTTTACTGTCTAAGCTGACCTTTGAAATTTATTAGGGTTAATCTCCCATTCTTTAGATTTCATGTGTTTTATTGTTTTCTGTAAACAGGTTTGTACTATTTCTTCAGTTTGACCTTAGATTAATATATCCTCAATATAATGTGAGATTAATATGCCATCAAATGAAAGTTCCTCTAAATATTCAGCTATTATAAGATGACATATAGAGCTATGCAAGCATCCCTGAGGCAATCTAGTGCCTCAGGTGTATTGCCTCCCTTGCCAAATAAATGCAAACTGGTCCTATTGTGTGACATCTGCAGGAATGGTAAAGAAGGCATTAGATAAATCTATCACTGCATACCACCAGCCTGGGTTAGCTTGAATATTCTTTATTAGGATATTAGTATCAGGAACACAACAGTCAATGCAGGAGTAACTTTAATTCCCTATAATTAACAATCATTTGCCATGTCCCATAAGATTTCCTAACAGGTCATATAGGATTATTCCATTCAGAAGTAGTAGGTACTAATACTTCTGTAGCCACATTGTCCTTTTTTAATATTTGTAATCTCTTTCTGCCCCCAAGAATTCTATGTTATTTTAGTTATATAACCTTAGTAGGCCTAGGGAAAACAAAAGTGGACATTTGCCTGTTTCCAACTAACACAGCTGATATATTCTTTTCAAAGCAAATTGATACTTTCCATCAGGGAGAAAGTCATTTTTTTCAATATATCTATCTTAATTACATATTCAGGGATAGAATTCTGATAAAGCCTCATTTCTTAAAAAAATATAGATAATTGACTCAAATTTATAAGAATTCAAGCCATTCTCCATTTGATAAATGGTAAAGGATATGAACAGAGAATTTTCAGATGAAGAAATTGAAACCATTTCTAGTCATATGAAAAGATGCTCTAAATCACTATTGATCATGCAAATTAAGACAACTCTAAGATACCACTACACACCTGTCAGATTGGCTAAGATGACAGGAAAAGATAATATTGAATGTTGGAGGGCATGTGGAAAAACTGGGACATTGATGCATTGTTGGTGGAACTGTGAATGGATCCAGCCATTCTGGAGAGCAATCTGGAATTATGCCCCAAAAGTTATCAAACTGTGCATACCCTTTGATCCAGCAGTGTTTCTACTGGGCTTATGTCCCAAAGAGATACTAAAGAAGGGAAAGGGACCTGTATGTGCCAAAATGTTTGTGGCAGCCCTGTTTGTAGTGGCTAGAAGCTGGAAACTGGGTGGATGCTCATCAGTTGGAGAATGGCTGAATAAATTATGGTATATAAATGTTATGGAACATTATTCTTCTGTAAGAAACGACCAGCAGGATGATTTTAGAGAGGCCTGGAGAGAGTTACATGAACCAATGCTGAGTGAAGTGAGCAGAACCAGGAGATCATTATGTACCACCACAACAAGATTATATGATGATGGATGTGGCTCTATCCAACAATGAGATGATTCAGGCCAGTTCCAATGTGACGAAGAGAGCCATCTACACCCAGAGAGGACTGTGGGAACTGAGTATGGACACAACATAGCATTTTCACTCTTTTTGTTGTTGTTGTTTGCTTGTATTTTGTTTTCTTTCTCATCTTTTTCCCTTTTTGATCTGATTTTTCTTATGCAGCATTATAATTGTGGAATTATATATAGAAGAATTGCACATTTTTACCATTTATAGGATTACGTGCTATCTAAGGGAGAGGGTGGGAGAAGGGAGGGTGAAAAAAATTTGGAACACAAGTTTTTGCAAAGGTAAATCTTAAAAACTATCTTTGCATATATTTTATTTTATTTTTGCTGAGGCAATTGGGGTTAAGTGACTTGCCCAGGGTCACAAAGCTAGGAAGTGTTAAGTGTCTGAAGCCAGATTTAAACTCAGGTCCTACTGGCTTCAGGGCTGGCGCTCTATTCACTGTGGCGACCTAGCTGCCTCTTTGCATATATTTTAAGAATAAAAAGCTTTAAAGATAAATAAATAAATCTAGGTATAAGTCAGAGTACAGGGCGAGGGAGGCAAGATTTACCTCCCAGCTGTTGTGATTTTGTCTTTCTTTATACAACTTAAACAATTCCTGTGTGGACATTCCATCTTTCATCTCCCTCTGGACCCCTAAGCACAGTAATGAAGAGAATAAATCTCTTTTGAACATTCACCCTTCCTTAGTGTGTTAATCAGTCTTATTGTTATTTTCATTATTCTCTGTACCAGTATCATTCCCTTTATTAGGGTTGTTTTCCCAGTCACCTAGATTCCCTTCTTGACAGATCTTGTCTAAGATAAGAGCATCCCAATTCTCCTAATAACAAAATAAGCACAAGGTGTTTGTAAGCAGGAGTAACCATCTTAACTATCATATTTCTATGAGGAGCTATGACTTGGGGCCATGTAATAATTATCAGCATCCACTACCATAATTGCAATTTCCATTACTTCCATCTTTAATCCTTCATGACATCCTTTAAAGAGTATCAGGGATGGTCTCCTCTCAGCCACATTGAGTCAGTGGCATATTGTCTTGTGCAGTCCTCTGCAGGCAAAGTTAATAGGCTAATTTTAATAAAATTTCCATCTTTGACCTATGTTCCCAAATAGATTGTTACACAAAGGGGTTATGGTTTATCCCTACAAATTTGATAGTCTCAGTTATCACATGTATTCCCCCAGAATTATCACTTAGCCTAAACATTCAAATTATCAGGGCTTCTCCCCGCTTCTGGATAGATCTAGCAATTATAGTCATGATTTCCTGGTGAGTAAAATCCTCAGTTACTTTTTTATACAGTGCTTGCCCTCCCAGCTGGGACTCTTGCTTTCTCCTTAGCATGGGATGGCTTAAGTGATAGCCAAGTTGTCTTAGCTGTAACTTCCTCTAAACTTGCAAGTACAGGGGAAAATATCCAATTCCTTAAATTGTTACAAAGCCCCATGAATCAGGGTTAGTAGGATTGATGGGGGTGAACTCTGAAACTGTGTCGCCATCGATCTGTAAAAGAAGGGAGACTTGAGGTCTCAAACTCCAAAAAGTCTGGAAAGAAGTATACTTTCCAGACAAACCTTTTCTAAGATAAGTGGCTTTATTCAATTGGAGATCACCCTCCATTAATCTTTTGGGGGTGTAGATCCTCTTCAGGAAATTTCAGATTCTGAAAAGATCTTGGTCTAAAAATCAGCTCAAACTGCCCCCAGCCGCCCTTCCCCCATCCACCCAAGATTTGGTCATAAAATAGGTTGCTGTTCACATACTCTTTGCAAATTTCTTCATTAAGAAACTTGCCTGCTAAGAGGGAACTTCTAAGTGAAAAATAAAAGTTCTTTTTGCCATTCAGATTTCCAATTCGTGAATTCTTTCTCGTTAGACTTCTGCTGAGACCAGAGGGGATTCTCACATTGTTTCTCTACCATTAGAACCGCATCAGGACTGATAAAATATCATAATAGGTTTTAAACAAACTTTCTTTTCTTTTAGTTGTTCAGTTTATAGCATTCAAGTTGCTGGATAACAAGCCAAATCTGAGTTCTACAATTTCAGAAAAATCCATTCCATAGCACTTTTATTTACTTATTGAGTCTCATTATTCTGTAGTAGACCCAAGTGGCAGGATTTTATTTTTCCTTTCTTCAAGTTATTATAGCTTGGAAAGTTCTTAGAGTTGGGCTTCCCTCTCCTGTTCCCTTAAGTTTTCCCTTTTATTTTATGAAGAAAACAAGACAATCCTTAAAATTTGGATAAAATATAACCACAAAAATGGGAAGGAGTGTCTTCTAACTTACAGTAACATTTTCAGTTTTAACACACACACACACACACACACACACACACACACACACACACACACACACAGACACACACACATACACCAGTTAAAAAAGTTAAAATACAGCTGACCAGCACTTAACTTTAGTTTATACAACTTCTGAATTTAAGCAAATGTTTCAATCAAACCTTTTGGTATGATAAAACTCATTTGGATTACAATAGAGCTTCTTAACTGTGCCTCCAACCTAATGTTTCTCACTGAGTGGCCAGTAATAGTTCATGGCCTAAGCCTCAGTTGGTCATTGTTTGGGTTCTGATGGCTCAGAGTGATTTTGAGTTGCAGCTGTTTTTATTCTGGCCAGAAACACTGAGGGTCTTCTCATCCAAGACTGATTTTTTTTTGAGTAGACAAACTTTTGCCTCATTTCTCCTCTAGCCTTAAATCACTGAATGGGTGCTGCCTCAGAGAAACTGAGGCCTAACAAGACCTTAGTTTAAAAAGGCCAAAGTTTCCCACTGTATATGGGACCATCTCCAGTCAACCTGACACATGTCTTGCCACTGAACTCAGCAGACTCTGGAGCAGAAAGTGAGGCTGGTGACCTCGCACATCTCTGCCTCACTTAGATCCAATTCATTTGCAAGTCAAGACGTCACCATCCTGATGCCATTGGTCCTCTTCCAGAAAGAAGGCTGAACAACATGCTAAAAACAACAAGATAAGATCAAAATGAATAGATGATTTAGACATAAAGGGAGATGCCATAAGCAAATTAGGAAAGCATCCATTTTGGAAGGTAATTTTGAATTAGGCAAAGAAAGTAACAAAAATGATGTGTCTGCTGAGTACAGAGAAGTAGATAAAGATCTTTATGAAGTAATATAAAGTGAATTAAGCAGAAGCAAGAAAATAGTAAATATACACATTACTACAACGATTTAAATGGAAAGGATACAACAAAAGATTGAAAATACTTCTTAGGAAATATTAAAGATTGTGGGACTGAAAAGAAAACAGGAGAAGACATCCTTTCCTTTCCTTGCCCGAGAGGTAAAAGGCCCACCTTTTCCTAAGGGTATCAAACAAGCTGTGCTCACTTTTCTATTCCTCCCTAAAATAAAAAAAAAATTTCTTATATGGCATGTCTCACAGGGGGAGAGAGCAGGATATATGGGGTACCCAGATGCTGTAAGAAACAAAAAACAATAATTTTAAAATGAGTTCAAGTATCTTGATGGGATGGAAGGAAAGGAAAGAAGGAAAGGAAGGATTGGGGGTTAGTAATTATGAGTATCAGATCTCAAACTATACTACAAATCAGAGATTATGAAAGCAACTGCTGTTATTTAGTCCGATTTGACATTTCCTGAACCTGATAAGGTTTAGATTTAGGGAACCAAAATGAGATTAGGGTTTCTGGTGCTCAGGGAGTTAAATGATAAGGTCTAGTGGCAGGTTCGGGGTTCAGGGAACCAAATAGAGAGGTTTGGCTCCCCTGCACCCCCTTGGGATTCAGCACAAGGGTAGGGAGTTTTGGGGACTCCTTTCTGGTGGTACAGTGGTTCTCTGTAAAAGAATTTACAGTCCCGAAAACCTAGATTGATAAAAGAGGTTTATTATGGGGATTAGAAGTAAGGTTAGAAATCCTGACAGAGAGGCATAAAGTCTGCTTAGGAAATAAGTGAGGGTAAAGAGAGGATGGCACGAGAAAGAGTATTCCCGTGGACAGAGGCCCTTGGCATAGCTGGCATGTTTGGAATCTCTGCCAAGAGAAGGTTTAAGTTTGGCTCTTTTATAATGGGAGCTTTAGCTGAAGGGAACTCGTGAGTGGAGTCCCAAGTAACAAGGATGAAACTGTTTGTCCCTCGGGGCAAGGTCCCTCACTGAGGCAGAGTTGAAGGAGATTTTCTCCCTTAAGGATTTTTAGAGTTTCAGGGTCCCCTCTTCAAACCCATGTAAGGTTTTCTTAGCAAAGATATTGGAAGGATTTGCCATGTCCTGCTGCTGCTCATTTGATAGGTGAGGAACTGAGTTAAACAGAGTTGAGTGACTTGCTGAGGGTATCACAGGTAGTAAGTGTCTGAGGTCAGATTTGAACTCAGAAAAATGATTTTTTCTGAGTTTAGGCCCCACAAAATACAGAGATGCCCAGAAAATAAGTTCAACTTGTTAAAAAACTGAAAAATAGATCAATGGGAAATATAAGGTATACAATTTACAGAATCAAAAAAAAATGACTTAGTGTTTAATATATCCAAAGAGAATATGTTCCAGAAAAGATAGGGGTACCAGGGGAGGACACACTATTTGATTTTTCTAATAGTATAAGAAAAAATTAATTTGCCAGAAATTTGATTGAGCATAGCAACTATAACAATCAAATTATAATTATGTTACAAATTCATATATGAATTAGATATAAAAAGGCAATTATAGCAAATCAGAGGAGTAATGGGCTAATTACTTTCCATATCAGTACATAACAGAAGAGATTTTAACAGAACAAACAACAGAGAGAATCACAAAAAATAAAATGAATTTATTCTGCTTCTACAATTGAAATGCTTTTGCACAAACGGGTCAAATACAGTTAAAACCAGGAGGGAAACAGTTAATTGAGGGAAAAAACATCTTTGTAAGAATTTTATTACAAATTCCCCATTTTTGTTCTGAAACAAGGCACATGGAAAGTCTCTTTCACAGATCCTGATTATAAACCAGAACAAAATATAACTGTATCATTGAATTAAAGGACCTCAAACAAAAGAAACAATAGAGATAATATGGAGAAGTGGAAGGGAAAAGTTCCTAACTTAAGTCCTTACCAAAAAAAATGTTGAAAACTATCTTTAAACATAATTGGAAAAAAAATACTTCTAAGAGATGGAAAAACATTTAAGGATGAGTTATTTTGTAAAGGGAGAGACCTTCAGAAATCAATTAATCACTCCTTGTTTTGACACATAAATTCATATTTTTGTAACTGGGACTATATTACAGTAAGATATGCTCATATTCCTATAAATTCCATTCCCTTTGATCTTCAAGGCAAGATTTCACAATAAATATTGGGTGACATATATTAAACATTTTTTAAGCTGTCTTTTCTCTCTCAAACTCTAAATCCAAGCCAGTGATGGGAAGAAGGGAGGCAGAAAGAAAGAGTGGAAATGTCCATCTGGGGAAACGAGCAAAGGACCCCTGCTGGTAAGGGGGTAATGGAGAGAAGGAGTTTCAAGGGAGAACAGAAGGAAACTGATGGAGAGGCACACATACCACCAACTGCTCTTGTCCCCAAAGGCTTCTCCCTGCAGGTCTCCAGCGTAGCCCAGCCCACTCTACCACACCCCACTCTACTACACTCCCGAGCCTTCCCGACAGAGCCCTGGCCAGGCAGGGGAAGCCCCGGAGGGGCAGACCCACAGAGATTCAGGTACATACACCCCCTCCCACACCCACGCACACTCTCACACACAGATTTTCCTGCCGATTTACACAACACACTCCAAAACAAAGGTACACAGACAGCCAGGACCTTCCACCCACCTTCCACACATCCTCCCGGGCAAGAAAGTAGCCAGTTGGGGAGGGGGGAGGTTGGGAAAAGGCGGCCATGTCCAGGGAAGAGAAGGGAAAAAAGGAGGGGCTGAGGTAGAAGCAGAGAAGGGGGCCCTTACCTCACTCACAGCCGCTTAGGCACTAGCAGGACCCTCGGGATCCGTCAGTCTGGAAGATGGGGAGAATGGAGAGGAGGGGTCTCACGGGGGCCGGGAACGGAACTGACGGGGGCCTGCAGACCCTCAACCGCTCTCGTCCCCGAACATCCTCACACTGAGACAGAGTTAGGCTTAATAAAAGGTGGGAGGGGTAGTCACTGTGACGTCACCGGAGGGGGGGCTAGTCCGCTCCCAGAACTGAGGGAGAAGCGAGGAGTAGAGTAGGGGGCTTTGTGACGTCAGGCCCAGAACAGTGGGAGTGCCCCTCCCCCAATCGTTTCTCTTGGCCTCCCCCACCCCCACAGGTTAGGGGAGGGGGTCGCAGGGATCTTCCACCTGGAAATGGGCCCGGCGCTGACCGGGTCCTCGGTTCCCGGGGCCGGGCGTGAGGGGCAGCCGCTGAACTCGGTCTGGTGTAGCTGAGGGGCGGCCCGCTTACTGAAACTGGGGGGAAGGGTGCCCTGGGCTTCAAAGAATTAAAGAGCAAAAGAGCTTCAGCAGGGACTTGGATTCCTTTCAGCCCCTAGAACAGAGGAGGAACCGGGTAGTCTGGACCAGGGGCACCTCTCAGCGTCCTCCTTTCTACAGGCAAAAGATAAAAAACAGAACGGATGGCAAGGACTAATTGGGAAAAAAAAATACTTCTAAGAGATGGAAAAACATTTGAGGATGAGTTATTTTGTAAAGGGAGAGACCTTCAGAAATCAATTAATCACTCCTTGTTTTGACACATAAATTCATATTTTTGTAACTGGGATTATATTACAGTAAGATATGCTCATATTCCTATAAATTCCATTCCCTTTCTCTTCTACTAACAATCTCTAAACTTCAATTTTCACATCTGTAATATGGGTGTGATAATAATACCTATATTGAATAAATTACAAAGTGTTTCTAAGACACAAACAAGATCTTTCCAAAGTTTTTCGAACCATGGCATAATAAATGTTATCATTTATTATTATTATTATTAATTTCTAGTCTTTTTGATAGAACATACATCTCCCACTCCCATTCCTATCTATTAGTGATGGGGATCAGAAAATTCTCAACTCTTCAGACTTCTCCAGATTAAATGGCACCAGGGGTGAAGGTACAGTGACAAATATAAAAAAGAGTTGGGTAGAACATTGGTCCTCTTTGGACAATCAGAGAAGATCAGAAGAAAAACCTTAGGATGCAAGTTTAGCCCTGTGAAGTGTAAAAACCTCTGAGCTAGCTCTCACTAAACAGCTAAAGGAGTACATGGACAAATAAAAAGGGAGAGAGGTGAAATGTGGCAAATGTTTTCATATAAATAAGGTAAAAAATTTTTTTACATTGAAGGAAAATGAAGGAGCTAAGAGGGAGTAAGTGAACATAACTCTCATCAGAACTGGTTCAAAGAGAGAGTAACATACAAACTCAATTGAGTAGAGAAATCTAACTTACCCTACAGGAAAATAGGAGGGAAAGGGGATAAGGGAAGTGAGAGTAGATAGGTAGATGGGATAGTGAGAAGTGAAACACTTTTCAGGATGGACAGGATGAAAGGAGAGAAGGAATAGACTAAACAAGGGAAGAAATAGGATCAAGAGAAATACAGTTAGCAATCATAACATTGAAAAATACTTGAAACCAAATTTTTTTTCCAATAAAAAGCCTCATTTCTCAGAGAACAGAGTCAAATTTATAAAAAGATGAGCTTTTCCCTAACTGATAAATGATCAAAAGATCTGAACAGTTTCCAGATGAAGTAATCAAAACTACTTATAGCCATAAGGAAAAAAAAGTTCTAACTCACTATTGATTGAAGAAATTCATATTGAAACAATTCTGAGATACTACTTTGTGGTGTTCTTCACTTCTTTAAAATATAATGGTTCTCTCTGGGAGCAGGTTTCTCAGGGAGGTTTTCTGGAGGCAGCCTTAGTTTCAGTTAAAAGTAATAATTACTCAAATGCAGCCAGGTGCTGGAAGTTCAGATCTTTTATTACTTCCTCAAAATAGTCTGGCTACTTTTTCTTAGAGACCTATCTCTCTGCTTGGTTCCAAGAGCTCCCTCCGAATGTCTCCAAATCCAAAGGTTTGTCCTTCAGCCTCCAGCCAGCCAGGTGGAAAATGGAATGAATCTCTCTTGCCTCCGAGAGAGGGCTTGTGGGCTTCTTCCCAGAGTGCTCCTCTCCAACTCCTAGCAATGTTCCCAAGTAACTCATTTGACTGGCTCTCTGAAGCTCTATTTATGCTCCTTCTCCGAGAGTGGGATTCTGGGATACAAGAGAGTGGGATTATGGGTTTCCTCCCAGAGCACTCTCTGGCCCTGGGAGCTTCTTGCTTATATGAGCTCTCTAAAGGTGTGAACACAAGCATTGTTTCTATCAGTTCCACTTAGTACCTTGTTTCAAGTTCTGGCCCATAACATCTCCTTGTAGGACTAGATCAGTGATACTGAACCATGCTGAATTAAATAACTATTGTCTCTATCAACCCTAATGACTTAATAGTTTGTAAAGATTCCAACACTACTTCATATCTATTAGATTATCTCATAGGACAGAAAAGGAAAATGACAAATGTTGTATGGAATGTAGGGAAAAGGAGACATTAATGCACTTTTGGCACAATTGTGAACTGATTCAACCATTCTGTAGAGCAATTTGGACTTTTCTCAAAGAGCTATAAAGCCATATAAACTCTTTGACCTACCAATATCATTACTGGGTCTGAGGCCAAAAATAGGTAAAAAAGGAAAAAGACCTATATGTACAAAAATATGCATAGCATATTTGTCTCAGGGCAAAAAAAAAATGGAATTTGAAGGGATGTTCATCAACTGGAGGACTGCTGAACAAATTGTAGCATGTGACTATGATGGAATACTATTGTGTTGTAAGAAATGATGATGGGACAGCTAGGTGGCACAGTAGATAGGAGGACCCGAGTTCAAATGTGATATCAGACACTTAGCACTTCCTTGCTGTGTGATCCTGGGCAAGTCACTTAACCCCAATTGCCTCGGCAGAAAAAAAAAAAAAAAAAAAAAAAAGATAATGAACAGGATACTCTCAGGAAAACTTTGGAAAGATTTCCTTGAGCTCATGCAAAGTGAAATATACTAATTACAAAGTTAACAGAAATACTGTGTGATAATCAGCTGTCATCAACCAATAACTTGGTTATTCTCAGAAGTACAATGATCCAAACAACTCTGAAAGACTCATGAAAACAAAAGCTATCCATCCCCAAAGAAGAAACTGATTGTTTCTGAATACAGATTGATGCTTATTTTTAATAGTTTTTTTTTATTTTTCAAAGTACAACAAAGATAGTTTTCAGCATTCATCCTTGTAAAACCTTGTGTTGCATATTTTTTTCCTCTCTTCCCACCTCCCCTTTCCCCTAGACTGCAAGCAATCAAATATAGGTTAAACATACGCAATTCTTCTAAATATATTTCCACATTTATCATGCTATAGAAGAAAAATCAAATCAAAAAGGGAAAAATGAGAGAAAAAAAGGAATCAAGCAAACCACAACAAAAACATGAAAATACTATGTTGTGATTCATATTCAGTTCCCATAGTCCTTTCTCTGGATGCAGATGGCTCTCACCATCTCAAGTCTATTAGAATTGCCTTGAACTACCTCATTTTTGAAAAGAGCTAAGTCCATCACAGTTGATCGTCACATAATCTTATTGTTGCTGTATACAGTGTTCTCTTGGTTCTACTCATTCCATTTAGAATCAGTTCATATAAATCTCTCCAGGCCTTTCTAAAATCATCCTACTGATCGTTTCTCCTAGATCAATAATATTCCATTACATTCATATGCTGCAACTTACTCAGCCATTCCCCAACTGATGGGCATCCACTCAGTTTGCAATTCAAGGAGACTTTTTAGACTTTATTTTTCTTGAGGTATTTTTGGAGGGGTCTATGTTTTCTTGTACATTGTGAATTTTATGAAAATGTTGTCCTTGAGAGCAGTTTGGAGCTATGCTGAAAAAGTTATTAAACTGTGCATACATACCCTTTTAACCCAGCAGTGTTCTACACTTTGGCACATACAGGCCCCTTTCCCTCCTTTAAGATCTCTTTGGGATATAAGCCCAGTAGAAACAAAATAAATAAAATGTTTTCTGTGACTTCACATGTGCCTTCTCAATGTGGGTGGGGAGTGAGGAGTGAAGAATGGCGAAAATCTGGAATTCAAAGTTTTAAAAACAAATGTTACAAGTGGTTTTACATATTACTGGGGAAAAATAAAATACTAAATAATAATAATAATAAAACAAAACCCTAGATCTGCATAGAAGTTTTGAAGTGGAAACACAGCAGGCAGCTCAAGTTCCCAGGTAGAAGCTTGTCCAAATCCACTCAAGTCCCATTACTGAGCCACTGCCAATCATCATTGTGCCAACATAGAGAGTTAAGAAGAGCAAAAAGGTAGAAGGTGGACCTCAACAGAGGAAGAGGAGCATATACTGCTGATCCCGAGGCTTTGTCCTTGGCAGGTGAAATACCTCCAACCTAAGGATAAATTCTGGGGGGATAGAAAGGATTATTGTAGAGCGAAGAAGACTCTTATGAATCCAGGCTATCAAAGTAGCATTTCTTAAGTGCCACCTGTGCATATGCTCAGAGCTGTGATCAAGTACAATTCCTTCTACTTTATACTTTTCATGAGGTAAAAATAACAGCTGTCCAATATTTGTCATTTTATTAGTTCCCATGTAAGATTAAAGTCATTTAACATTTGTGAAGAATTACAAGCCAAGTTCTGATTTTCCTTGAGGAGACATTGGTTTAGCAGCAAAAAGATGTACTTGGAGGCAGAATTGTACTCTGAAAAGAGCTTTGGCTACTAAACAGGAAGAGGACTTGGATTCAAATGCTAAAGATGTATATGAAAGGCTTCTTATACATGGTGGGATATTAACCAGAACTTGACAGGAACCAGGGAAATTGGGAAGCAGAGAGGAGGAAGGAGAGCATTGCAAGACATAGGGACAGCCTGTTAGAATGGCCAGAATAGGGAGATGGACTATCCTGTGCAAAGAGCAGCAAGGAAACAGTGTGACTGGATCATAGACAATCTGCAGGGAGATGATAGGTGTAGGAAGGGTACACAGATTGGGGCAGGTTTTGATGGGCTTTGGATGCCAAAGAAACAATTTTATATTCCATCCTTGATGTGATAGGGAGCAGCAGGAATATATTTAGGGGGGGGTGTGGGGGTAGTGGTGTTATGGTCAGAACTGTGCTTTTGTAAGATCATTCTGGCAGCATCACCGAGGATGGACTGCAATAGGCACAGAGAGGAAGGCAAGAAGGCCACTCAACAGCTATTGAGGTAGTCTAGGCATGAGCTGATGAGGGATATCCACCCTAGGGCTTCTCCAGAGTAATCCCCAGGTTCTTCAGGTATATACAAGATGGGTCCTTGTCAAATGGATTAGACAGAGCTCATGGATCAGATCATGGGTGAAACTTGCAAAAAAGGATAGATTTAGATTTAATATAGGAAACACCCAAACTAGTAAGGGGAGAGGGCTGGAGTGCATCTTCTACTTGTAAAAGGCCCAGGACTGATTAACTGTCCCAGGTTCCTAAGGGCAGGTGGCTGGAGCTGGAGATCAAGGTTTTGTGGGCTGCTGAACTTAGTTTGGGATCACTGGAGATCAGTTTCTGCATCTACAGGAGAAGAACAGGAAGGCAGAGGGGACATCCAGTGTTCCCCATAAAGGAATAACCAAATAGCTGTGGTAGTCTGAGACCTCTATTCCCACAAAGGGACTTAGATTCCTGACAACCCCAGAGCAGAAGAGGAAAGAGGTGGTTTGAAGAATAGGCAGATCTCAATCTCCTTTCTCCAAGCAGGAGGAGACAAGATCAGGCCAGTGCTAGGAAGGACATGGAGGCAACTTGGCCTGCTCCCATTTCTACCCTTAGCCTAACTTGGGCTGGAGGAACCTGGAGGCAATTGTTGCTGGCCACTTTATGTCTCCAATGAAGGAGAGTTGAGGCAGAACATTGGGGATCCTTCTCTACTCCATGCAAGTGGAACCTTACACTCTTTAGAGGGTTCAGGAATCCTGCCAGGAGCCTCTAGAGATGAAGAAGAAAGCAAATTGATAAAGTACTTGCAGAGATAGGGATGGATAGATGAGGGATATCTGGGGGACTCCCAGAGAAGGAAAATCCCTCCACTGACACCTTCGCTGCCTGCAATTTGTGCTCTCAGAAAATTGCCTGGAACATGGTGAGCTTAAGTGATTGTGGTTCCTCAATAAATTTAGGCTGTAGGTGGCAGAAGGTTGAGGTGTCAGCCCAAAGACTGTCTCCCTGCCCTGGGAAGCTGGGGAGATAAATGGCCATGCTCTTCCACTTGGATGAGAGACAGGCAACAATGTCAGAGGCTCAGCAGCAGGTGAATCCACAGAAATGAGCAAACAACCAAGTCCAGAGACCATGCTTCAGGCTAAGTGTTAATGTAGCCATTGACAAGGACAGAACTTGGAGGAAATAAGTACAAAAAAAGGACTGATCTCAGCTAGGAAAAAATATTTGTTAAATAAGTAGCCAGTTTTAACCAAGATTTTACCAGTGTCAAATCAGAGAAGCTCAAGCACAGTATAAAAAAATAGTTCTGGACCAAACAAAAACCACTGAGGGAAGACTTTAAATGTATCTTTATAGCTGTAGTAGAGCTGGGGCTCCAATCTGGCTCCTCTAACTTCATGTTCCATTATTTTTGCCACTTCACTACTGCTTCTATCCCATGCGAAGCCTTTCCTTCAACATCTCTTATGTGTATTCTTTATCTGCTGCCTCAAGTCCATTAATAACCATATGTGAGTTTCTATGGAGATGGAGACCAGAGGGGTTGTGTCCAGAGAAGATGTGTCATTTTATCTTTCCTGCATTTCTATGCTGTTACTTCAAAGCAAACCTGGTACTGCTAACTGACCAATGACTACCCAGGAGCTCATTTTATTCCAACACTGACCCTGAATAAAGAACCTGCTGCAGCTACAAAGATATGCAGAGATATGAACTGACCAAAGGAAGCTTCCTCCTGACTGTAGCACTGCAGGTCCAAACCTTTGCTTTTCTATTAGAGTCAGGAAGAAGAAAAATCCTATCAACAATTGTTAAGGGACAGGTCAATTCTCCAAGAGCCTCCACAGCTGTGAATCATAATATCTGAAAGTAGTTGCAAGGAATCCTTTGCTGACACAAGTGTTGCAGACTGGGAATGAGATAAATTGGAGGCAGAAGGAAGAGGAGAGAGGTCAGACAACACAATGGCCTCTCAGTGAGAGAGGTCAGAGAACAGCAACTGCCTCTCAGTCTCCTTGTATCATCCTCTCACATGACGGGATCCATTCTGCAGGTCTGGATTAAATCTCCAGCAGCCACTGTCAGGTGGCTTCTGTGTATTTCAAAGCTCCTATGTATTTCAACAAACAATTATATCCATGAAAGAGTTGGGAGAATTGGGAATGCCATAACTAGGCTCAAATAATTTGAGGAAGAGCAGAGTTGACAAAACAAAATTTGAGGTAGTCTGCTCCTACTTTATTGGATTTTGAGTGATATTCCTTTAGACTATAAACCATTTGTTGAGCACCTACTGACTGTTCACCATAGTGTTAGGTTTTACAAAGGAGTGGTAAATTGATAAGAATGAGAAGGACTGGAGATTATGGGGAACAGCTCCCAAACCAAAAGGACTGGCTCTGTTTTTTTCTTTTCCCCTTGATTCCCTTTAAATCATGAAGTGACAGTTCCATCAAATTAGACACCCCTTTGGGGAAAATAACAACAAATACAAGAATAGGGGTTGTAGGGCTCAGAAAATGGAAATAGTGGTTGCCAATGGGATATGTAATACAGTGTTTAGTATTGTGATTGATGAAGAAAACGATGTGGCACCAAATGATGTTACTTAGGAACGCACCAGTTATTGGGTTTCAATCATGTGAAAAATTCACAATGGCTGTTCTCTGCGGCAAAAGTTAGGTGAATTTAGGAAAACAGATGAAGAGATACAATAGACACAAAGTATGGTAACTATGAAAGAGAGTGGGAGAGCATATAGTTGGCAAGAAGAGTATTTTAGTAATTAATGATGAAAAAGACATGTTCCCTAGTGGAATTAGCATTAGCCAGGAGAAAGGAAATACCCCAAGAGATTAGGCCATGCCCTTAGCTGGCAGGCTAAATTCTAAGAGGGGTGTAGTAGCCTAAAAGAGTTAGCTACAAGAAGGAGAGAAACTCCATAAGGCACCATGGGGTTCGAGAAGCGAGACATTAGGGAGCAAGGTGGGGTGAGGAGAGGAAAGACACCATATAGCATGGAGTAGGGTGAAGGGGAAAGACACAAAGAAACAAAGTGCCATGGTGACCTGACCTGGGGGCTTACCAAAGATGGAGTGGGACATAAATAGATTTATATGAGAAATTTAACCTCAGGGATAAGATTGGGATTTCTTGGCTGGACACAGTAAGTTAGGGCCACCCATGGGGGAGAGGGAAGTAGGGAACCTTCAAAGAGGGTGGAAAAGGTCTGACATAACTTGGAATTTTTGACTGGACACAGGAAGGTGGGGATATAAGGTTAAAGTGATCCTCATCACGGACCTTCCCTGTTTGTCTCAGGGCAATACTTCAGTCTCTGCCATCTGCACCAAACCATCCAGGACCTCATCACTTAGCACAGTTTTCTGCCCATAGAAATTGCTCAACAAATGTTTTTTCCATAAATTCATTCATTCATGGTTGGCAGAACAGAGCTCTCCTTAAAGAGATGATAATTTTGGGGAGGTTAAGCAATTAGTAGCCTCCAACAGTTGGTCTCTGGAAAATATGGAAAGGCAAGGTGCTCCAAATCACTATTGATCAGGGAAATGCAAATTAAGACAACATTCAAAAGTTCTGATAAAGGCCTCATTTCCAAAATATATAGAGAATTAACTCAAATTTATAAGAAATCAAGTCATTCTCCAATTGATAAATAGTTAGATATGAACAGACAATTTTCAAATGAAGAAATTGAAACTATTTCTAATCATATGAAAAGGTGTTCCAAATCATTATTGATCAGAGAAATGCAAAATAAGACAACTCTGAGGCACCACTACACATCTCTCAGATTGGCTATGATGACAGGAAAAAATAATGATGAATGTTGGAGGGGATGTGGGAATACAACACTGATGCATTGTTGGTGGAGTTGTGAATGGATCCAACCATTCTAGAGAGCAGTTTGGAACTATGCTCAAAAAGTTATCAAACTGTGCTTACTCTTTGATCCAGCAGTGCTACTACTGGGATTATATCCCGAAGAGATCTTAAAGAAGGGAAAGGGACCTGTATGTGCCAAAATGTTTGTGGCAGCCCTGTTTGTAGTGGCCAGAAACTGGAAACTGAGTGGATGCCCATCAATTGGAGAATGGCTGAATAAATTGTGGTATATGAATGTTATGGAATATTATTGTTCTGTAAGAAACGACCAGCAGGATGATTTGAGAGAGGCCTGGAGGGACTTACATGAACTGATGCTGAGTGAAATGAGTAGAACCACGAGATCATTATACATGGCAACAAGACTATATGACAATCAATTCTGATGGACATGGTGCTCTTCAACAATGAGATGATTCAAACCAGTTGTTTGTTCAGTGATGAAGAGAGCCATCTACATCCAGAGAGAAAACCATGTGAACAGAGTGTGGAACACAACATAGTATTCTCACTCTCTCTGTTATTTGCTTGCATTTTATTTCCTTTATCAATTTTTTCTGTTCCTTCCTTCTTGATCTGATTTTTCTTGTGCAGCAAAACAACTGTATAAACATGTACACATATATTTAGGATTTAACATGTATTTTAACATATTTAACATGTATTGGACTATCTGCCAGCTAAAGGAGAAGATGGAGTAAAGGAGGGGAAAATTTGGAACAAAAAGTTTTGCAAGGGTCAATGTTGGAAAAATTACCTGTGCATATGCTTTGTAAATAAATAAATAAAAAGAAAAATGAATAAATTAAATAAAATGCAAGAGAAAACATATGGAAAGGCAATGGCAAAAATATCAAGAAAATGCAAGTGGGAGCAGAACATGAAAGAATGGATTTCTCATGGCAACAATTTCCCTATCTGGCAGAATATAAAAATAAAGCTTGGCAACTGTTCTTTAGGAGTTGCTTTGCTTTTATCAGGAGGTATGTTAACTGTTTTACACAGTGATGGCTATTGCCCTTCCACTGCAATTGAAAGAGGGAGTGGGGCAGCAAGTGCCAGACAAATTAAGCCCCCTTAGAACAGAGAATGGGAAAATAATTTGAACAGGCAATGTCAAAGAAAGGAGGGGTCTTAGAACTCTGAATGTCAAAGGTGGGAGGGGCCTTAGAACTCTGAATGTCAAAGGTGGGAGGGGCCTTAGAACACTGAAGTTAGAGGTTGGAAGAACCTTAGAACTTGGAATGTTGAAGCTTGAAGGGTTTTAGAACACATTGTCAGAACATTGAGGGGTCTAGAACACATCCAGTAAAAGCCTAGAAAGGCCTTAGAACTCAGAATGTCAGAGCTTTGAGGGGTTTTAGAACATTGAATATTGCAGTTGGGAGGGGGGGCATAGAGCACTGAATGTCATAGTCTAGATGGGCCTTAGAACACTGAATGTCAGAGCTTTTAGGGGTTTTAGAGCACTGAATGTTGGAGTTGGGATGGGCCATAGAGCATTGAATGTCAGAGCCTAGAGGGGCCTTAGAACACTGGATGTTATAGGTGGGAAAGGGCTGTGAAGTCCGGACTAGCTCTCTGGAGGCCTCAGGATCAGCCAGAATCAGGATAAGTAAAAGTCCTTGGTCTTTAAGGGGAGAAGCAGGCAAACTGCCATGAATTTTGCCAACGATCTCTCCTCGATTCTAGAGTCCAGAATCTCCACCTATCTCCTCCTTGGTCTGCTGCCAAGTGACTCTGGCCCTTCTCTCATCATACCTTCTAGTCCTTGCCTATGATTATCTTAACACCAAACATTCAGCCAGCATCAACTGTGAGAAGGGCCATGTATCCAAACATATACCAATAGAGTCATTGTCTCATATTGAATAGGTAATTAGCCTTAAGTACTCAGTTGTCTGATTCAAATATACCTTTTCAGATTTCCAGCCCTCTACATCTCCTGCTTTCTTTTGTTTTATAACACAGGTGGTCATTCCATCCCTGACTTCTCAGGAAGGGAGATGAAAAGCACCAAAGGGAAGTGGGGAGTCAAGCCAGATATTGCTAACAGATTTCTGGGCTGGAGGGTCTTACTAGAAATAGGTATGCACAAAACCATCAGCATGGGAGGTATTACACAAGCACATAGCAATAAAGCACAGGCTATTAATGGTGACTCTCCCCACAGTCAGTGCAGGCTCAATGTGGTGCAACAAACATGAATTGTATATGCAAGTAGTGATATAACAAACAATATGAATCAACACAGTGTTGTAAACGATTGCCAAAAGTCCTAGAAGGAGGATATGTAAACAACAATCACATATACGCCTTCTTCAGCAGCCAAGAGATAGTCCCAATCTATTGTCCATTGCTTCACGTGTCAGGGAATTCAATGATCCCCACAAGTTTTTGAAGTCCTGCAACAGTCCTTTTATATGTTAGGGAATCCAATGATTCCAGCAGATTTTGAAGTCCTGCAACAGTCTTATCATGTCTCAGAGGATCCAATGATTCCTGAGGGTTTTCAAGTCCTGCATCAGTCTCATTAACAATTTTTGATGTGTCTATGAGTCAATTGCCATAACTGCCATGCTCTTTCGGTAGTGGGCACAATCAACGATGGAAGCACTCAGTGTTTCTTGGGTCTTCTCCTTTGTTTCCAGATTTTTCTCTTTTTCTGTCTCTCTCTAAGGTGAATACGGCTCATTGGCACCCATCTGATTCCTTCTCCATCTGTAGAGAGACAATCAAATCCTCTCCCCCAAGCAGTTAACCTATCTGGTCCTTTTCATTCACCACTTTCTGGATCTCTCCTCATTACCTGGTGATTATCTAAAGATAATGGAGGTGCTCACACTGGGCACTGCTCTTCTGGTGGGTTATAAAACCTGTCTGCCAGAGCCAGTGCATCTTTGTCAAAAATCTAAAAGTTAATAGTATAAAGAGCTAAATTTTCAAGTTCTCTAGGGTTACCTGTGGCTCCTCCTTTCTTTTGTTTTTGGAAGAGTATTTTGATGTCTCTATTTCTCCTCTCTACTATTGCCTGTCCTTGAGGATTAAAGGGTATGCCAGTGGTGTGTAAAATCTTATACTGTGCACAAAAGTGTGCAAAATGTTTAGAAGTATATGCAGGTCCATTACCTGTTTTCATTGCTTGTGGCACACCCATAATTGCAAATGCTTGTATGAGGAATTCAGTGAGATTTACAGAATTTTTGGCAGCAGTGAAACAACAGGTGATGTTGATGAAGAGACTCCAGCGGAGAGTCACCAAAACTTGGAGTGAACACTGTAGTAGAACAGTGTAGGTGGGTGGTCATCTGTGGGAAATATTTTCTAAGAAAACTGAGTACACTAAAAGTCTCTTTCTCAAACCCCACTGAAAACATTTCTGATTTACCTTCAAAATCAAGAGAGTAACAGGTAGGGCCCATAAATACTTGTATCAATACTGCAATTATTCTTACATCATTTTGATATATTTTAGAAACTTATTTCATACAAAAAATGTGTATATATGAATATATGTATATATACATATACACATACACATATGGTAACAGGCAGAGGACTAGGTCAAGTTTTAAATTATCTGATTGCTTATTTTTAAAAATAGAATAATGAGAAAGTTTGCCAAAAAACTATCACAACTATCACACAAGTGACCATATTATATTACAAATTCATATTTAAATTAAATGTGAAAAGGTAATTGAAAGCTAATTAGAAGGGCAAGGAAATTACTTTTCATATCTATATATAAAAGAAGAGGTTACTATAGAACAAGCAACAGAGTGAATCAAAAATTTTGAAATGGATTAATTCTACTTTTACAATGTTGAAATACTTTTGCAAATCAAATAGATCAAATATAGTTAAAAATAGCATTAAAAAGATACATTTCGTTGAAGAAAAACATCTTTGTAGCAAAGTGCTCTAACGACTGGAACATAAAGAACATATAGAAGGAACTATTCCATTTTCCATAATTAAACACCATTCTCTGATGTGTCAAACAACTTGAACAAGATTTTTTCTAAAAATGAAATTCAAGCTATCAATATCACAAAATGCACAAAAACTGTCATAGAAATGTATATAAAAACAATTTTGTTCTTTCAGCATTTAAGTCATAGAAATAAGAAGGTTCAGGGACAATCTCCCATTGTGTTCTGAAACAAGCTACCTGGAAATTCCCTTTCACCAGGTACTGATTGTAACCAGAACAAAATATAACTATCATTAAAGATCAAAGGAAAGAGTCAATAGAGACAATATGGAGAAAGGGAGGGGAAAAATTCCTAATTTAAAATCCTACAGAAAAGAATGTTAAAAACTAGCTTTAGAGGTAATTGAAAAAAAAATACTTCTAATAGGGAAAAAGCCATTTAAAAGTGAATTATTTTATAAAGTGAAAGATCATGAGAAGTAAAATAGTATCTTCTTATTTCTCCATATAAGTTTTAATCTTTGGAAGTGGAATTTTATTAAAGTAAAATATGTTCTTATTCCTATAATTTCCATTCCCTTTGATCTTCAAGGCAAGATATTATCATCAATATTTGGTAATATATTAGAAATATTTATTCTAAACTGTCTCCTCTCTCAGAAACTTCAAGTCCAAGCCTAGGACAGTAGAAAAGGGAGGCAGAAAGAAAGAGGGAAAACGTCTATGTGAAGAGCAGAGCAAAGTAACATCCTCAAAAGCTTCTCCCTGCTGTCTCCACAGCATCCCAGGCCACTCTACAAAGCCCCTCCACCAACCTCCCAGCCCCCCAGACAGAGTCCTGGCCAGGTAGGGGAAGCCCCTGAGCAGCACGCACACTCAGATTCACACAAGTCCATAAAACCCTGCCGGCACCTACATAGACTCACACACAGATGATCTGATCTTCATACACATTTTACACACACACACACACACACACACACACACACACACACACACAGAGAGAGAGAGAGGTGCTGATGATTCCAGGACCTCTCATCCAACCTTCTGCAATTCCTCCTGGGGCCTAAGAAAAGCTAACTGGAGAGAAAGGAGGTTCATGTAAAGGCGGGTTGGGGAGGGAAGAGAATAAAAAGAGAAGAAAAGGAGGGGCTGAGACACGAGCAGGGGAGGGAGCACTTACCTTTCACAGGCAGTAGCAGGGGCCTTGGGATCTGTCAGTCTGAAAGGAGCACGAGAAGCACTAAAATTGCTCTCCTCCTCCTACATCCTCATACTGAGAGGAAAGAGATATATTTATTTTTTAAATTTTTAAAAAAATTATAACTTTTTATTGACAGAATCCATGCCAGGGTAATTTTTTACAGCATTATCCCTTGCACTCATTTCTGTTCCGATTTTTCCCCTCCCTTCCTCCACCCCCTCCCCAAGATGGCAAGCAGTCCTTAACATGTTAAATATGTTGCAGTATATCTTAGATACAATATATGTGTGCAGAACCAAACAGTTCTCTTGTTGCACAGGGAGAATTGGATTCAGAAGGTAAAGATAACCCGGGAAGAAAAACAAAAATGCAAGCAGTTTACATTTATTTCCCGGTGTTCTTTCTTTGGCTTTTGTCCATCATTGATCAATTGAAGGAGATATATATTTAATAGAAGGTAGGAGGGGGCAGTCACTGTGACATCACCGTGGAGTGGGGTTATCCTTCTCCCAGAGAAGAGGGAGAAAGGAGAAAGGAGGGGAGGGGGCGCTATGATATCAGGGCCAGTGCAGTGGGATCCCCCCCTTCCCTAGTCATTTCTCTTTGACCACATCACCCAGCCTTGTCTGGAAGCTTGGGGCCTTCCCCTGCCCCCAGGACTCTGTCTGGGGGGCTGGGAGGTTGGTGGAGGGGCTTTGTAGAGTGGCCTGAGATGCTGTGGAGACAGCAGGGAGAAGCTTTTGAGAATGTTACTTTGCTCTGCTCTTCACATAGACGTTTTCCCTCTTTCTTTCTGCCTCCCTTTTCTACTGTCCTAGACAGTTTAGAATAAATATTTCTAATATATTACCAAATATTGATGATAATATCTTGCCTTGAAGATCAAAGGGAATGGAAATTATAGGAATAAGAACATATTTTACTTTAATAAGTAAAGTAGGGAGGGGGCCACAGAGATCATTAAAAAGGGCCAAGGATACACATGTGAAAGTTGTTTGTAGCAGCCCTTTTTGTGGTGGTAAGGAACTGAAAGCTGAGTGGATGCCCATCAATTGGGGAGTGGCTGAGTAACTGGTATAGGACTGTTGTGAAATATTATTGTTCTATGGGAACCAATCAGCAGGATGACTTCAGAAAGGTCTGGAGAGACATAAAATAAACTGATGTGAAGTGCAGTATGTAGAACTAAAAGAACATGGTACACAGCAACAAGATTATGTGATGATCAACTCTCGTGGAATTGGCTCTTTTCAACAATGATTCAGGCCAATACCAATAGCCATGTGATGGAGAGAATCATCAGAGAGAGGACCCTAGGGACTGAATGTGGATTTCAACATAGTTTTTTTTTCATATTTGATATTGTTGTTTGCTTATCTGTTTTTTTGTTCTCTTCTTTTGTTTTCCTTTTGGAGCTGATTTTTCTTGTGCAAAATGATAAATGTGGAATATGTTTAGAAGACTTGCACATGTTTAACCTGTAGTGGATCATTTGCTGTCTAAGAGAGGGGGAGGGGAAAGAGAGGGAGAAAAATTTTGCATACAAAGTTTTACAAGGGTGAATGTTGGAAATTATCTTTGAATGTATTCTGAAAAATAAAAAGCTATTATTATTTTCAAAAATAAAAATTTTCCTCAAAAAACATTATGTTGTGGATATTGTGTACATTGTTTTTTTTTGTTCTGTTTTCATCAGTTTGCATCAATTCATATAGATTCTTTTATGCTCCTCTGTATTCACCAGGCACATCACTTCTATTACATTTATGTACCACAATTTGTTTAGCCATTCTCCATTAACTATGGGCATCTGAATGTTTCCCTTTGTTATTGACCAGCAAAAGTCCTTGCTATCAATATCTTGCAGAATATAGAGTTTTTCTTCCTTTCATGGATTCTGTGAGGAATAAAGTCAGTAATGGAGTCTTATTTAAAGAGTATGGACTTTATTTGCACAATTCCAAATTGCTTAAAGAAATCATTGGATCACTTCACAGCTCTACCAACAATATGCATTTCATGTTTCTATCCTTCAACAACCCTTCCAATATTGAGATACAGACTTAATAGTCATATTGCTAGGTCAAAAGGCATGCATGATTTTATAGCACTTTGGGCATAGCTCTAAATTGCTCTGCACAGTGGTTGAATCAGTTCACATCTCTACCAACATTGCATTAATGTCTCATTTTCCCCAAATCCTTTCCAATATTTGTTGCTTTTCCTTTTGTCAATCTAATGGGTATATGGTAATACTTCAGAATTGTTTTAATTTGTATTTCTCCAGTCAATAGATAATTAAAGCATTTTTTCATATGGTTATAGATAGCTATGGATACTTCATCTGAATACCATATTTTTATTAATTATCAACTGAGGAATGGCTTCTCTTTGTATAAATTTGACTCATTCTCTATATGTTTGAGAAATGAGTGGTTTATCAAAGATATTTGCTTCAAATTGTTTTCACAATTACTCCTGCTGACTGTATTTTCCCCATTTATTCCATTCTCTCTCTCTCTCTCTCTCTCTCTCTCTCTCTCTCTCTCTCTCTCTCTCTCTCTCCACTCTGTCTGTCCTCAAAAGTATTTTGCTTCTAATTACCCTCTACCTCGATCTGCTCTCCTTTCTGTCACCCCCCAACCTTATCCTTTTTCCCTCCTACTATTCTGTAGGGTAAGATAGATTTCTATACTCAAGTGAGTGTGTATGTTTTCTTTTTGGGCCGAAGCTGATAAGAGTAAGTTTCACTCACTCCTCCTTCCTTTCCACCTCTTCCCCGCTACTGAAAAGCTTTTTCTTATCTCTTTTATTTGTGATAATTTACCAAATTGTGTGTCTCCCTTTCTTTTTCTCCTGGCAAATTCCTCTTTCATTTTTTTTTTTAATTTTAAATTTTTTTAGATATCATCTTTTCACATTTAACTAATTCTGGTATCATCTATCTATCTATAGAATTCTTAACAGCCCCAATAATGAAAAATTTCCTGTGAATTACAAGTATCATCTCATGTGGGAAGGTAAACAATTTAAACTTATTAAATTCCTTCTGATTTCTCTTTTCTATTTAGTTTTTTATACTTTTCTAGAGTTCTGCATTTGGAAATGAAAATTTCTATTCAGCTCTAGTCTTTTCAACAGGAATGCTTAAAAATCTTTTATTTCATTAAATGTGTATTTTCCCCCTGAAGAATTTTACTTAGTTTTGCTGGATTGGTGATCATTGGTTGTCATCGTAGTGCCATTGCCCTCAGCAGTATCCTCTTCCAAGTCTTCCAGTCCTTTAATATAGAAGCCACTCAATCTTAGTGTTATTCTAACTGTGGCTTTTCAATATTGGATTTGCTTCTTTGTAGCTGCTTGCAATATTTGTTCCTGGCCTGAGTGATTGGGAATTTGACTGTAATGTTCCTGAGAGTTTTCATTTTGACATTTTCAATTAGTGATTGGGACTTTTTCTAATTCTATTTTACCCACTAGTTCTAGAACATCAAGGCAGCTTTCCTTGACAAGTTCTTTTTTTTTTTTTTCTTCTTCTTTTTTTTTTTTTTTTGGAGTTTTTAAATCTTTCAGTTTTATCTTTTTTTTCATTTTTTTATTATACCTTTTTATTTACAAAACATATGCATCACTCTGATTTCTCTTCCCTCTTCTTCTCTCTTACCTGGTTTTCAAAATCCCTTTTGAGTTCCTTTAGAGCATCAGTCTGATTCTTATTTTTCTTGGAGGCTTTGGATGTAGGAGCTTTGATTTTGTTATCATTGTCTGATTATGTAATTTGAGCTTCCTTGTCACCACAGTAACTTTCTATGGTCATAGTTTCTTTTTTGATTTGTTCCCCTCCCTAGGCCATTACACAGTTTTTAGCTCTTTGATAAAGTAGGACTGGTTCCAGGGTTGAGGATGCAATTCCTTAAGCTTCAGGAGTTTGGGGGAGTTGTTTTCAGAGATCCTTCTAGGGACCTACACTATGAGCCAGCACTGCTACCCAGATCTGGGTATGGACAAAGCAGCAGAGTTTTGCCCCAGTGCCAGCAAAGAGGCCCCTGCAATCTGCATCTGATTAGCTGTCCATCACTCCTCAGCACCTGTGAGCTGAGATCTCTTGAAGCTGCTGATCTTGTTGTTGGGGTCCTAGCCCAGAACTGCTGTTAATTCAGTGCCTCCTAAAGCTCCATCCTTGGTTGAGGTTCCACTCATACCCTAGGAAGCCAAGCATTGCTTGCTGAGGTGTCTGTGACCTCTGTGGGCCGAGGGGTCTGGAGATGGCTGCCACTTCCTGGGTTCCTGGGGCAGGGTCTGTGGTGGAACAACCTGCACCTGACTTTGCTTCCCAGACCCATCCTGAGGCAATAGACTCCTCCTGCCAACCTCCCAAGCCTCCTCAAGCTGGACAAGTGCCCAAGTCCATCTTTTTGTGGGGTCTGAGGCTCTAAATGTGTCGGGGTCATTATTTAAAGGTATGGCAGGGCCTGGGAGAGCACGCGGGTGAGTCCCTCTCTTCACTCCACCATGTTGGCTCCACCTCCAGAAGATGGCATCCTAGTGAAAGTTTGAGGCCAGAGAGGAGCAGATTATATATACAAGGGAGGTCCCTGCCTTGTGGCGAGTGCAGAAAGTGCCTGCTTAGCCAGCCATCTCATAGCAAAGGCTGCCTCTCGTTTCAAATAACACCCTCAATTGATGAAATGGAGGCTACTGAATTCCTTCTGTGTCAATGAGAATTCAGACGACATCACCGACATCCCGGTTATCTGCCAGTTTCTGCCCCATCAGAAGGCATCGGATCCAGGTGAAGACTCCGCAGCGGTGAAGGAGAAGCCCAGACAGAGAGGCCTGAGTACCTTCCTTCCTCCAGGCTGCTAGAAGCGGCTGAGGCTCATGATGAAGCCATGGTCTCAGCAGGAGGAGGAGCTGGAGACTTTTAGCCACACAAGCCACCAACACTGCAACTCGACCCTGACATGGCGAGGTCATTTTGGTCCTCTTCAAGCAGGGAGGAGAGCGGCCGAAGCCCACCTCCTCAGTCCTGTACCTGCCTCCTCCTCACACCTGCTGACCTGGCAGGGTTGGTTTTCGCCAATCTGGGACTCCTCCTTTTCCAAAGGTTTGGTGTTTGGTCTTGGAGGTCATCAATTGAGCGATCCTCAGCTAGTCCAATTAATACATTGATGAGTCATTACCCAGAAATGCTGTCTCTCAGGCTTTCATGGCCCCTGGACCCTGTTCTCTCTCCCTCTCCTTCTGGTGCACGCCATTCTCAACCAAGCCATCTTTGTCTTCAGGCACTACCAGCACTCTCAGATGGGTGGTGTGTCCCTGCGGCCTTGGTTCTTTCTCCACACGGGTCTTTGAGGCCTTCAGGGGATCCACCGGCCCCTAGGTCTAGAGATGGGAGGTACCTCAGAAACCATATAGTTCAATGTCCCTCTTGTTCCCAAGCTGATTTGTTAAAGGTCCTGGGCAAGGTTCAAGGGCTATCAAAGGGTATATATGCAACCTACTCAGTTTACAGATGCAGACACTGAGGTCCACAGAGAAGTGACTTGCTTAAAGGCATGCATAGGAATGCTGAAAAGAGCGCAGAGGTTCTCAAATGGAACTTTCTCATTTTATGATCTGGGAAAGGAAGTTCAGAGGCCCTAAGGGGCCTGTTCCGGCCCACACAGGTCATCAGAGACAGAGGCAGAACTTGCACCTGGGCTTCTTGGGTTCCCAGTCCAAGCTGCTTCCATTCTGCCAAAAGTGACCTCCTTACCCAACCTCACTTCCTCTTTCTGTGAGCAGGTAAAGATGCTGTTATCAAAAAGCAGTGTCTAAGTTGCTGACTCCGAGGTGAGGGGCAGTGGGAAGCACAAAAGAGCAAACTCAGTGAGTCCTGGAGCCGAGCTGAGACAACACTTCTGGTGCTCCTCCCTTCATCCTCTCTTCCTCTGTCTCATTCTCTCCCTTTCCCTCTCCACAGAACCAAGCCCTGTGCTGGACAAATAGTCAGGGCGCAACAGGGATTTTTCTAGAGCAACTGACTTAAAAGCCAATGACCTTGGAACTGATTCTTCAGATTTCCTTTGGCCATCATCTCTTCAGCGCTTTCTCAAGTTTTTTGTTTCTTTTTTTTACCCTAAGAAGTCTTTCCTAATTGTTGCAAGTCTTCCACAAAAACAAAGTTCTGGGAGATTTTCCTGTTCTGTTCTCTGTCAGGCTTTGGAAGGCAAAGCAGAACAGAATACTCTGTGGAAATTCACCTCAGCTCTTTTCTAAGCATAGCAGGCTCACTGTCCAGGGCTCTGGGGGGTTTGGAGATGGGTTACCCTGCCGGAAAGGACAACTGGGCTCATGCGGTCCATTATTCTGCTCCGTTACTTAGCACAGTAGCTGCGGAAAGAAGCAGCTTTTCTGTGTTGCCATGGTCCTGGGACTTGATTTATACACAATCTGTCATTTTGCTCTTTGATGACAGGACTTGATACACTGATGCCTGGGGTAATCCTCAGATATGTGGAGCGGGGGGAGCAGGAGATGGGGCAGTCCCCTCATACCCTGGTAGACAGAAGGTTTTCCGGAGACTTAGAGGGTGTTGGAGTGGCCATGTCTCCTTAGGCCCCTTGTGCTGCAGAAGTATTATTGCCTTCTCTTGTTTCCATGATAGGATGCCCACAGATTTGCATCACCTTTGGTGCTAAATGATGGTTTTATACCTTTTATTACCTCATAACGTAAGCTGTGTGTAAATCCTTCCAAATCTCTCGTGGCAGTATTATGTAGGCAGGAAGACAAAGAAAGCAGTTCAGGTCAATAAGGGTCTAGTGAGTGCTCAGCAGCAGAATTGTTCCACTTAGGGGGTGTTCTTTTTCTTGTTAAATAGAAAAGCCACTCCTTTCCTTATACCTCCATCTCAAAACTTCTAGAGAGATGAGAGGAGCTTAGCAATATGAGAGAACAGAAAGCAGCAGGATACAGAACTGAAATTTGTGTCAGGAAAACCCAGGTTCGAATGTGCCCCACACACTTCTGAGCTGTGCCCTCTCACAAAATCGCCGGATCTCTGAGGTTTGCAGTTTCCTCCTCTGTAAAAGTGGGGGATGGAACTAACTGGTCTCTGAGGCTTCTTTCATCCCTAAATGCGGGGTCATGGAATGACTGGTAGAGGGGGAACTGAGGCAAAGTGCCAGAGAGAGACAGAGACAGAAACAGAGTTGAAGAGAGGGAAAGAGACACAACCAGAGAGAAACATGGCTTTGTTCAGATGGAGCATAACAGTGGGAGACAGATGGCAATCATTTAACATCTGGAAGTAGAGGAGCTAGACTGGAATCCCAACCCCGCTACTTAGGACAAAGACTACAGCTGTAGCCACACTTACTGACTTCATCAGTTCCCAGGGTTTTCTTTTCAATTTTCTAACCCTGCTCACCAAAGCCAGTATTTACCTGCATGCCTCATTTGATAAGGGCCAAGACTCACTCTAATTTGATATTATTTTCATAAACTGCCTTCAAAACTATTACCATTAGAACTAATGGAAAAAAATCAAATGAAGGTGGCCTAGCTGTACCTGATCTAAAACTATATTATAAAGCAGCAGTCACCAAAACCATTTGGTATTGGCTAAGAAATAGATTAGTTGATCAGTGGAATAGGTTAGGTTCACAGGACAAAATAGTCAATTATAGCAATCTAGTGTTTGCCAAACCCAAAGACCCTAGCTTTTGGGATAAGAATTCACTATTTGAAAAAAAAACTGCTGGGAAAACTGGAAATTAGTATGGCAGAAATTAGGCATGGACCCACACTTAACACCATACACCAAGATAAGATCAAAATGGGTTCATGATTTAGGAATAAAGAATGAGATTATAAACAAATTATAGGAACATAGGATAGTTTGCCTCTCAGACTTGTGGAGAAGGAAGGAATTTGTGACCAAGAAGAACTAGAGATCATTATTGATCACAAAATAGAAAATTTTGATTATATCAAATTTAAAAGCTTTTGTACAAACAAAACTAATGTAAACAGGATTAGAAGGGAAGCAATAAACTGGGAAAATATTTTTATAGTTAAAGGTTCTGATAAAGACCTCATTTCCAAAATATATAGAGAACTGACTTTAATCTATAAGAAATCAAGCCATTCTCCAATTGATAAATGGTCAAAGGATATGAACAGGCAATTTTCAGATGAAGAAATTGAAAGTATTTCTAGCCATATGAAAGAGTGTTCCAAATCATTACTGATCAGAGAAATGCAAATTAAGACAACTGAGATACCACTACACACCTGTCAGATTGGCTAAGATGACAGGAAAAGATAGTGATGAATGTTGGAGGATTTGCAGGAAAACTGGGAGAGTCTCATTGTTGGTGGAGTTGTGAACCATTCTGGAGAGCAATTTGGAATTATGCTCAAAAAGTTATCAAACTGTGCATCCCCTTTGATCCAGCAGTGTTTCTACTGGGCTTATATCCCAAAGAGATACTAAAGAAGAGAAAGGGACCTGTATGTGCCAAAATGTTTGTGGCAGCCCTGTTTGTAGTGGCCAGAAACTGGAAAATGAATGGATGCCCATCCATTGGAGAATGACTGGGTAAATTGTGGTATATGAATGTTATGGAATATTATTGTTCTGTAAGAAATGACCAGCAGGATGAATACAGAGAGACTTGGAGAGACTTACATGAACTGATGCTGAGTGAAGTGAGCAGAACCAGGAGATCATTATACATTTCAACAACGACACTGTATGAGGATGTATTCTGATGGAAGTGGATTTCTTCGACAAAGAGAAGATCTAACTCAGTTCCAGTTGATCTATGATGGACAGAAGCAGCTACACCCAGAGAAAGAACACTGGGAAATGAATGTGGACTACTTGTATTTTTGTTTTTCTTCCCAGGTTACTTTTACTTTCTGAATCCAATTTTCCCTGTGCAACAAGAGAACTGTTCGGTTCTGCAAACATATATTGTCTCTAGGATATACTATAACATATTTAACATGTATTATACTGCCTGCCATCTGGGGGAGGGGGTGGAGGGAGGGAAGGGAAAAGTTGGAACAGAAGTGAGTGCAAGGGATAATGCTGTAAAAAATTACCCTGGCATGCGTTCTATCAATAAAAAGATATAATTAAAAAAATGAAAACAAGAACAACAAAAACCATTACCCTTGTTTTGGATTTTGTTTTCTCTGAATATTGCTCTTGTGAGTGATTCATGTCAATATTTTATTGAATGAAGTGAAAGTAAGGGTGAAAGCAAATCCGTGGTGTCTGTACAGTTATAAGTTCTTATCCTATATCAGATGATGATTGTGATCATGAAGAGTTTCATAAGTAATTTCAATACTGATGGTTTGGCCTCCTTTCCTATGTACACTGAAGGAATCCATTACTCATATTCTGTTACAAATTCAGGATTTCATTTATTTCCCTTCTTTGCCATTTAACCTGGAGTAAACTGTCCCACAGGTTGAAATAAATAAAATTACACTATGGAATTCATCTAAATGTAATATTAAGAAATAGACATTATAGGATGTCCTTAAAAGAAGACTGTTGAAGTATTTTTCCTTGTCCTAAATTTTAAAGTACATTGCAGTATCCTATTTGGACACAAGATGTCAGTGAAAGAAGACATGTAATGTTCCTAAAAGGCAAGTAATTGGTGAACAAACTTTTATTATGCACCTACTTTCAATTTAATTCAATTCAGTAGTCTTGAAGAAGGGTCTGTATGACATCTTAATTGGACTGGGGAGCCATTGCATTTACTGAAAGAATTAATTGACCAAGGGATTTGGAACATCCTTTTGACTGCTCAGGGAGGAAACATCTGGTGTGAAAAATCCAATGGGGAGGCTATAGAAATTGCCCAGGTGAGAAAGGATGAGGTTTTGTGAGTGGAGAGGCAATGGATGCGAGACACTTTGAGGAGGTGGTAATGATGAAATATGGCAACTGACTGGATGGGAGGTTGTAGGAGAGGGAGGATCACTGGAGGAGAGAGCTATTGGCCAGCAAAGGAGGTGGAGGCTGGTGTCATGCAACCTGAGAGGAGGCTTTGAAGGATTCTTTGCATCGAATGTTGCATTCAGTAACCCTGGAAAGGCTCCCAGTATTCTGTTGTCTCTCAGAAGCAGATAGGGCACAGGAGGATACAGACAGGTGAACACCAGGTCTGCCGAGGGTAATCTCATGGGAGCATTGATCTGTAGCAAAGGAGAGACCCCTCAATACTAACCAAGAAGGCCCACTCAGGAAGGTGGAATTAGTCCCGTGACCCCCTGGCACGATTGTGGGGGAGTTTGGCTAATGCAGCCTTATTAGAACTGGACATAGTGAACTTTCAGCCTCACAGTTTTGTATGCCAGAAGCCATTCTAGATTTGGGAGGGAGTGCTTGCATAGCCACTGGGGGCATGTAATTTCTGGGACTAATTTCCCCCAAGGCGAAGGAGGAAGTCTGGATGGAAGGAAGGGTCCACATGGGTCTGTGGCATTGTTCGGAGATGCAACGGGTGTGGAGAATGTACAAAATGTGTGCTCGCTGCCCCGAAAGTATGCCCTGAATGTACCCCACACTGCTCTCCCCACCCCAGGGGAGTTGGCTTCTCAGCCATTGCTCAGGCGGTGGGCTGAAAGTCCGGGTGTCTGACCCCTTCCTGACGAATGCTGGTGCAAAGATGGGAGCTGGGCGGTGCGTGTGGGTGGAGGTAAGGGGAACTCCTTGCCCCTGTCCATCTGGTGTTCCTGGGGCAGAGACTCAGTACACCCCTGAGGTCCCCTGCTGAGGTCATCGTCACCAGTGGGTTCTGCTTTTGCGATGGATGCCCCTAGAAGACTCAGCCCTGGGCTGTCCCTGGAGTGTCCTTACCCTCAACACTCCCCTCACGGGAAAGTGAGGGCTAGCTGTCCAGGGAGGGGGGGAGAGAAAGGGGAGTAATGGGGCAGGTCACAAATCAGTGAAATGTGGGAACCATCGAGACAGAGAAGAGGAGGCAGGCATTATTGATGTAACAGTCTAATTGATCACCTAATCAGACGCACAAGTCATTAGTGACCACCTCCTTCTCCCTTGCCCCAATCCCCTGTTCCCAGTGGCTTCCTGTACCAGAGTCTGAACATCTCCTCGCTTTCTGTCATTACCTATGGTAGCACCCCGACCCCAGCCTCAGGGAGTGACGTGGCAGCCAACACCCTCACTCCCTTGCCTGCGACTGCCCCGCCCTATCATGTGACTGTAGCTTCCCTCAAGCCCCAACTGACTTTGTTTGTGTCCTGATCCGCATTGTCCTCGTGATCATCAGTGGGAGAGTGGACAAGAACAGCTTGTGCTTGGGGTCAGTATTAGGGGATATGAGGAGGTGGGGCTGGGCCCAGCCTTCTCCCTCATTCCCTCCCCCCGGGGGAAGTGTTCGCCCTCCTGGCTGCCCATCTACTGGTGTCCCTCCATCTTTGTGTCAAGTGCAGCCTCACCTACCAGTGGGTCCTCCAAGTCCTGGTCTCTCACTGCCCGCAGGCCACCATCTCACCCGTCCCCCAATTAGGCCCATGTCCGAGGTGCTGAGAGCTGGTCACCAGCCGGATACTGGCCCTGACCCTTCTCCCCGCCCGAGCCCAGAGATCCTCTTCCCCTAGCCCCTGCCTGAGTTTGTCCTTGATGTGACCAGGCCAAATATCCCGAGTCCTTAACTCCCAAGAGGGAGCACCTCTCCTCTGAGCCTGACCCTGATTCTGGGAGAACAACTGCCTTTAACCCCCAAGAGGTAGCCCCCCTCTGCAATGTTCTCTTCTCTAAAATATAATCATTCTCTGGGGGCAGGTTTCTTGGGGGCTTCTGGAGGCAGCCTTAGTTTCAGTTCAGTGTAATAATCACCCCAAATGCAGCCAGCTGTTAAAGTCCAGATCCTTTATTGTCTCTTCCAAAGTAGCCAGGTTAGCTTTCCTTGGTTCTGAGAGCTCTTTGTTGCTAGTCCATTGCCTCTGCCAGCTTCAACCTCCAGCTCCCTCTGAATCCAAAGCCTCCAGCCAGCACAATGGTGGAATATTGAATGGATCTGACTCCTACTTCGAGAGAGTGGGCTTGTGAATCTCCTCCATTGAATCCTGATACTTGTGAATCTCCTGCAGTCTCTAGTGAGCTTGTGGGAGCTCCTTATATACCTTCTCTTAAAGGTGTGAATTCTAATGTGTGAACTCTCCCAAAGGTGTGAACTCCAAAGATGTGAACTAACTTGTGAACTCTCTTAAAGGTGTGAACTAAGTATATAAGCATTGTCTCTATCAATCTTGTTTCAAGTTCTGGCCCATAACACCCCTCTCCTCTGATACTGACCTTGACCATGTTCCCCACTCCCCTCCTCCTCCTCTAGCTTCTTGCCCTCCCTCCTCCTCCCTCTTCCCACCCTTCCACCTCTTCTTCCACTTTTTTCTCCCCCACCCCCAACTGAATTTATTCTGGTCTTATTTACAATGAAATTATTACCTACTAGTATTACTGTTAGACTAAATAGCCAGGAAGTTTATGAGTCTGCAATGTTCCCCCAGCTGTGTGATTTTGATAAGGTTTAGATTTAGGAAACCAAAATGACATCAGGGTTTCTGATGGTCAGGGAGTTAAATGATAAGATCTAGTGGCAGGTTCCGGGTTCAGGGAACCAAATGGAGAGGTTTGGCTCCCCTGCAATCCTTTGGGATTTGGCACAACGGTAGGGAGTTTTGGGGACTCCTTTCTGGTGGTACAGTAGTTCTCTGTAAAAGAATTTACAGTCCCGAAAACCTAGATTGATAAAAGAGGTTTATTATGGGGATTAGAAGTAAGGTTAGAAATCCTGACAGACAGGCATAAAGTCTGGTTAGAAAATAGGTGAGCATAAAGAGAGGTTGACACTGAAAAAGAATATTCCCGTGGACAGAGGCCTTTGGCATGCCAAGCATGGCATAGCTGGCATGTTTGGAACCTCTGCCAAGAGAAGGTTTTAGTTTGGCTCTTTTATAATGGGAGCTTTACCTGAAGGGAACTCGTGGGTGGAATCCCAAGTTGGCTCCTCACTGGGTTTCAGCTTGAGCTAGTATTTGAATTGAATTCACTGAATTTCAGGACTAAGCCAATGCCATCTAGGTAACAAGGATAAAATTGTTTGTCCCTCAGGGTGGGGTCCCTCACTGAGGAAGAGTTGAAGGGGATTTTTCTCCTTTAAGGATTTTTAGAGTTCCAGGGTCCCCTCTTCAATTTGTTCTGTGTTAGTGCCTCATGGCAATGTGATCATTTCTTGGTTTAGAAATACTGCTAGAAATGTGAACTCATCCTTTGTTCTTTGGGGTTATGGATTTCATTGATAAAGGCTGATGTAAATATAATGGGAAAGACCAATAGAAGGTTAATAACTGAGCTGGGGGGGTCAGTATTGTGAGACATCAGGATCTAGCCCCACACTTAGGTACCAGTTTCCATTTCAGGGCAGAACTAGAAATTGAAAAGGAAAGGATTTTGCAGAATCAGTCTTGAACCCCCGTTAGTCTAAAGACTAAGGTGAAATAAAAGTCTGGGTAACTCTGTCCACCTAACTTTCAGGAAAATCTGTAAGAAACCCATATTAAAGCTAACATTATACAAATATTGGATACGGTAAAATCTATATGTGTACGTGTGTGTGTGTGTGTGTGTGTATAATTATGATCTGTGATGATTCTGTAAGGTCTCAGATGCTTCCTAACACTGTTCTGACAATTATTTAATTCCCTCCCACTGTGCAGCTCTCAAAGGTTTCTCTGGGAACATCTGCCACACAAGCCAACAGAACTTCTTGAGCAAAGAATCTTTCCCCTAGAATCTCAGAGTAGGACATTCTAAAAACGATAACTTATAATCCTTAGCCCAGTACCCTTTAAGCTACCCAGTGAATTCAAACTGTATAAAACTATGGAGTTTAAATTCACATATGAATGTTAACTTTTTTATGATTTCTTTAATTAGTAGCAATGGCTTTCCATTTGATAAGTCCATATAGACCTTTAGATGTGATTGGTATGCAGAGTCAATGGAGAAGAGATGAATGACTTTCTAGGTAAGATCATTTGTAAATGCATTCACTGGAATGAAAGCCATCTCATCTGGTAAGGGTTTTGTTTGATCATGGGTTTTCTTTCAAGTTTTAAATACATGGCATTGTGTATCGTATTATGTTTCTAAACTTTCTTATCTTGGTAAATTTGGGCACATTCTGTTTGTAATGAGAATGTGCTCAGATTTCACAGTCCCATTAAACATAGTGAGATTGACAGAATCCTTGGCAGCACTGAAACAACAGGTAGTGGTGATGAAGGGGCTCCCAAGGAGAGTCACTAACCCTGCAAGTGAGATGGCTTATGGAGGGTGAGTGGTCACCTTCTTCTAAGAAAACCAAATGGACTAAAATTCTCTTCTCTTCTCCAAACCACATTGAAAACATTTCTGATTTACCTTCAATAATCAGCAGAATAAAGGTAGATCCCACAAAATGTTCTATCAGTAGCAAATGCTCTTATATCATTTTGAAATATTTAAAACCTTATTTCATAGAAACATATGTATACACAATCATGTGTATGAATATATGTATTGTACATGTTCTTGTATGTATCAAATGTATACATATATTTATATCAGATATATACAGGCACATATAAACATACACATATATAAACGTACACATACATATATGCATATACAAACATTTAGTAACAGGCAGGGACTAGGTCAAGTCCTCATTTATCTAATTAATCAATAAATGACTAAATTTTTCAGACAGGAAAGAGCAAGGTCTTATATTGTGCTCATTTAAAAAAAATAAAGCCTTTTATTTTCAAAACAAATGCATGAATAATTTTTCAACATTGATCCTTGCAAAACCTCGTGTTCCAAATTTTCCCCTCCTTCTTCCCACCCCCTTTCCCTAGAGGGCAAGTAATCCAATATATGTTAAACATTTTAAAATATATATTAAATTCAAAATAAGTTTACTTATTTATACAATTATCTTCCTGCACCAAAAAAAAAAAAAAATCAGATAAAAGGAAAAAAAAAGAGAAAGAAAACAAAATTCAAGCAAATAACAACAAAAAGAGTTTAAATGCTGTGTTGTAGTCCACACTCACTTTCCATAGTGCTCTCTCTGAGTGTAGATGGCTCATTTCATCACAAGATTATTGGAACTGGCCTGATTCATCTCATTGTTGGAAAGAGTCACGTCCATCAGAATTGATCCTCATATAATCTTGCTATTGCTGGGTACCATGTTCTCTTGGTTCTGCTCATTTCACTTGGCATCAGTTCATGTGTCTCTCTAGGCCTCTCTGAAATCATCCTGCTGATAGTTTCTTACAGAACAATAATATTCTATAACATCCATATAACATAATTTATTCAGCCATTCTCCAACTGATGGGCATCCACTCAATTTCCAGTTTCTTGCCACTACAAAAAGGCTGCCCACAAACATTTTTATTGTGCTCATATATCTCCTAAAAACTTGCTCTGATTATAAAAATATGATTTAAAAGAAAAAGGAAGTACATGATTATAATAGCATTAATACAGCCCTGCTTGCTTAAGTTTAAAGGCACACGTGTGCCAGAAAGAAGCACTCTTAGCTCTTTTTGATTTCAGATAAGAATCAAGTTCACAACCAAGCATGGAAGACCAATTCCACCTCAAAGCCAGACTCAGGAAAAATCAAGTGGGAAATATTCCTATTCCAAGGAATGCAACTGGCAAACTGAATGAGGAGCATCTCATGTTGATGAAAGCCAAAGCTTATTCTCCCAGCTTTTGCCCAGATACAGACCTCCACATGTTATATAGTTCAGGATCACATGCCTCTGAGTATCTGTGGCAATTCTCTCAAAAGGTGAGTCAATGAACCATCAAAAAATCGAATTCAAAACTCAAAACAGTATCAGTTAGTTCTAAGAGTTTTTAATCTCAAATACCAAATGCCATCAGAGATTCAAGTGGAGTCAGCTCTCAAAGATCACATACACTATATAATACGTATTGACTGTAATCTCACATTGGTGATAGTAAGAGATTAGTAACAGGGATTCACAACTTATTTTGATGCCTAAGTAGATGGTTTTAATTAGACTTAGTCTAATTTTGTTGGGGGTGGGAGGGATTGCTAACATTTTGTTAACTGGCTTTGCTAACACAAACTACTATTTTCCAAATCCCTTTTAAAAATGATATCTTTTAAGATGACTCAATACAACCAATTAAACTGGTCTTATCACAATAACAAGCTTTATCAGCACTCATACCCATAATGGATTTCCCTTAGCTTTCATTTGTTTTTCTTTGCTTCTATTCGATTTTAAACTAATCCGGATATTCATTCCCTTTTTTTTTTTTTTTTTTTAAATAAACAGATTTGTAGATTCTCATTTAACCCATTTTTTGTTTGGGGATTTTATCACCCATAAGTTTTTTTTTTTTTCCCCCCGGGGCTTATATGGTTTTAAGACTCCTGACAAGTTTATCAATTAAGGGGAATCAAAAGTGATACCAGTAAATGGGCTGAGTTTGTGGCTCCTGCCTGTACATCTCATAGGTTCACAGGGTGTCTGTAGGCTGTGTTCTCTGGTACTTTAAATAGACTAATTCTATAGCACACCTTCATACCTAATCTGAAGTCTTTTTAATAAGCAGGAATCACCAATTTCATATTGTAACATTATGACAATAACTTCACATAATTGAATTAGCAATCTAACAATTTTCATTACTGATAGGCAAATTTTCTTAGCTGTAACTTCCTCTAAACCTGTAAGCAAAGGTGAAAATATCCAGTTCCTTAAATTGTAGTTACAAAACATCATTAAAAAGAGTTAGCAGGACTGAAAAAAATAGCATGATAGCTTTTAAACACTTTTTCTTTTATTTGTTCAGTTCACTGCCTTCACGTTGCTAGATGACAAGCTCAATCAGGATTCTACAATCTCAGAATGAATCCATTCCATAACACTGTGTATTTACCAAGTCTCATCATTCAGTAGTAAACCCAAGTGATAGGATTTTACCTTTCCTTTCTTCAACTTATTGTAGCTTGGGGAGGTCTTAAAAAGAGTTAGCCTTCCATCTCCTGTTCCCTTAATTTTCCTTTTCTTTTGCCCAGAAAACAAGGCAATCTTTAAAATTGGGATAAAATATAATCAATCACCAAAATGAGAAGGAGCTTCTAACTTCAATAACATTTCCAGTTTTAACACATGCACACATACACATCAGTTTTAAAAAGTTAAAGTACAAATGGTTAACATTTAACTTTAGTTGATACAACTTCTGAATTTTGGCTAAATGTTCCAATTAAATCTTGTGATTGTTTTTCAATTCACACAGAAAATTTATTATCCACTGAGGAATTAGCTGACTTGATTTAATGGTAACTTCCTGATGTTGCTATGAAATTATTTCCCAGAAAGAATAAGCCATATAAGCCCTCTTTGTAGTGGCTAGAAAGTGAATAATGTCCATCAGTTGGAGAATGGTTGGGTAAATTGTGGTATATGAATGTTACGGAATATTATTGTTCTATAAGAAATGACCAGCAGGATGAATACAGAGAGGCTTGGAGAGACTTACATGAACTGATGCTGAGTGAAACGAGCAGAACCAGGAGATCATTATACACTTCGACAATGATATTGTATGAGGATGTATTCTGATGGAAGTGGATTTCTTCCACAAAGAGATCTAACTCAGTTCCAATTGATCAATGAAGGACAGAATCAGCTACACCCAGTGAAGGAACCCTGGGAAATGAGTATAAACTTTTTGCATTTTTGTTTTTCTTCCCGGGTTATTTTTACCTTCTGAATCCAATTCTTCCTGTGCAACAAGAGAACTGTTGGGTTCTGCACACATATGTTGTATCTAGGTTATACTATAACATTTGATATGTATAAGACTGCCTGCCATCTAGGGGAGGGGATGGATGAAGGGAGGGAAGGGAAAATCAGAACAGAAGTAAGTGCAAGGGATAATGCTGTAAAAAATTACCCATGCATATGTACTGTCAATAAAAAGTTACAATAAAAAATGTATTGAAAGTGAAAAAAAGAATAAGGCATACATCATAGATATTCATGGTCACAATTAGAATAGAATATTATACTAGAAATGTTAGCTATAACAATAACTCAAAAGAAAAAAGTGTAAAAATATGAACAAAGAGAAAACAATAAATAGAAATCAGTCTTTGCAGATGATTGTTTTCTTAGGAAACTCTAAAGCACCAACCAAAGATAATAGAGGGATCTGCCAGTTCCTACTGCATCTCATTTGACAAAGAAAGAAGTGAAGTAAACAGGGTTAAGTGACTTATTGAAGGTACCACAGATAAAGTCTGAAGCCAGATAAGAACTCAGAAAGATGACTCTTTCTGACTTTATGCCCCCCAAATTTAGAGCTACACAGAAAATAATTTCAACTTGTTAAAAACTGAAACATTGATTAATAGAAAACATTAGGTATGAAATTTAAAGAATAAAAAAAATGACTTAATTTTTAATGTATCTGATGGGAGGAGGTCAGGGGAGGACATTCTATTTGATTAAATGAAATAGTATAAATAGAAAGCAGTTCTCCAGTTTGTCAGAAATTTGATAGGGTACAGCAACTATTACAGCAACTATCAAATTATATTACAGAGTCATACAGGACAAGAATTAGATTTGAAAGGGCAATTAAGAGCAAATCAGAGGATCATGCAGCAAAATAATTTTCATATCTATGTATAAGGGAAGAGGTTATGACCAAACAAGTGAACAGAGAGAATGTGGATTAATTCTGCTTCTATAAAATTGAAATACTTTTGCACAAATAGATGAAACAAGGTACTTGGAAATTGAACTACATCAATAAAGGACATCAAAGAAAAGAGTCAATAGAGACAATAGGGAGAAAGTGAAGGGAAGAGTTCCTAACTTTAAATCTTACCCAAAAAAATGTTGAAAAATATATTTAAAGGCAATTGAAAAAAGTACTTGTAACTGAAAAAAAAACCACTAAAGGTGAATTGTTTTGTAAAGGTAGAGATTTTTGAAATAAAATAACCACTCCTCATTATGCTATATAAGTTCCGATTTTTGTAAGTGGAATTTTATTAAAGTGAGATGTGTTCATATTTTTATAATTTCCATTCCCTTTGATTTTCATGGTAAGATATTACCATAAGTAAGGGGCAATATATATTTTTTAAAATTCTAAGCTGCCTTTTCTCTCCAAAGCTCCAGGTCCAAGCCAAGGACAAGAGGAAAGCAGGTAAAAAGAAAGGGGGAAACGTCCATCTGAAAAGGGAAGCGAAGCAGTGTCCCCAAAGGCTTCTCCCTCCTGGTCTCCACCGCACCCCAGCCCACTGTACGACACCTTCCCTTCTACCAACTTCCCAGCCCTGCAGACAGAGTCCTGGGCAAGCACACAGGTACATAAACCCCAACCCGCACCCACGCAGACACTCACACACAGATGATCCGACCCACATATACAACACACACAAAAACAAAGGTTTTGATACTCCCAGGACCTTGCACGCACCCTTCCAAATGCTTCTAGGAACTAAGAAAAGCCAACCGTAGAGGGAGGAGGTTCATGAAAAGGCGGGAGGGGAAGAGAAGAGAAGAGAAAGAGAAGAAAGGGAGGGGCTGAGGAAGAAGCAGGGGAAGGGTCACTTAGCTCTCACAGCCGCTTAGGCACCAGGACCCTCGGGATCGATCAGTACGGAAGAGGGACCGCTTCAACTGCTCTCCTCCCCACACATCCTCACACTAAGGTGGAGACTTACATTTAACCTGGGAGGGGGCAGTCACTGTGACGTCACTGAAGGGCGGGGCTAGGGAGGAGGGAACTGAGGGGCCTTTGTGACATCAAATTCAGGCCGATGGGATCTTTCCCTCCACCCCCAATCATTTCATTCGACTCATATCACACAGCCTGCTAGGGGAGGGGACCGCAGTTCATCTTCCCCCTGGAAGTGGGCACTGACCAGGGTCCTAGTCTCCTGAGGGCAGCTGCTGGGGCTGGTCTGGAGCATACTGAGCTCGGCTTGTGATTGTCCAAGGTCACCCCTTTTATGGAAACCGGCAGTGCAAGAAGGCAGAGGGGCTGTACTGGGCTCTACAAAATACAAGAGCCCACTAGCTGCAAAAGCCGCGGCATGGGACTTGGATTCCTGACAAGCCCCAGAGCAGAGGAGGAAGGTGGTGGTCTGAGAAAGGGGGGGGGGCTCTCTCCCTCCTCTCTCCAGGCAGGAGGAGACAAAAGCAGGCCAGAGCTGGGAGGGACACTGGGGCACGTATGTATGTCTGGGCTGGAGGACACTGGGCAATTCCCCCATCAAAGGAAGCAGAGGAGAGGCAGAAGCTTGAGGGTTCTCCCAGGATTCAGGATGCTACCTTACCCACAGGAAGCATCACTGAGGGGACTCAGCGGAGCACAGCTGGTCCAGGCATCTAGCCAGGAGCCTCTAGAGACTCTCAGAAACTTGACTGGACCGTGGAGAACTGAGGTGACTCAATGCCTTCAGTAAATACAGACAAAAGGTCATGGAGGGTCCAGGGTTAGTCCAAAAACTGTTTCCCAGGTCACCCCTGACCCAAGAAATGGGGAGACCAATGGTCATGTCCTGCTATTGATTGACACAGAGGCAGCCATGTCAGAGGTTCACCAGCAGGTGAATCCAAGGGAATGAGCAAGCAACCAAGCCCAGAAGCTGTGCTCCAGGAAAAGTGGAAATGCAGCCACTGGCCAAGACAAAACTTGGAGAAAAAATGTTCAAGAAAAGGGCTCATCTGCACTTTATTTAACAAATAAAGGATATTTGTTAAATAACTAGACAGTTTTGGTCGAAATTTTACTGTGTCAAATCAGGAAAGCCCAAAGTAAAATTAATCCTGGACTACACAAAAATCAGACAGTGAGTGATAACTCTCTATATGTCTTTGTATCAGCAGGAGAGCTGGTTCTCCAGTCTGGCTCTTCCAAGTCCATCTCCCACAGTTCTAGTCACTGGACCATGGTCTCCATCCCATGCCAAGCCTCTCCCTCAAATGTCTTATATGTGTGCTCTATCTGCTGCCTCAATTCCCTCTTCATCCAGTCCTTACCTTAAACCATCAAATTGATCCAGAGAATCATAGACCTAATTCTCCAGCTCAAAGCACTCTCACTTCAATTTGTTTAATTTCCTTATGCTACAGAGGAAAATGAAGCCCAGAGAGGTAAAGGAGCTTGCCATACATTTCACTTAGGCTCAGAGATCCAGAAGCAACCTTCAAGGTCAATTAGTCAGAAATTCTCCTTTTGTAGAGGAAAAAACTGAAGGCCAGAGTAGTGATGGGAGGTGTCTGAGGTCACACTTACAGGGAGTGCTTACAGCTAGTAAAGAAGGATGCGAACCTAGATTTTCCTGTCTTAGAACTGAAGGTTCTATCCATAAGATTGTGCTGCCTCTTAACCTCTTAATGGCAAACCCCTCTAGTACCTTTACCAGGAAAGCCCCAAATGGCACCACAAAGAGTCAGACACGACTGAAAAAATGACCCAAGCATGCTCAGACACGCCCAGACCAACACTGGTCATCTGTCATCACCACAAACAACAATATATCCTGTAACATCATCAAAGAAAGCCAGATCCTCTACAAAAACAGTGCATTCTCCCTACAGCTGCTGTGCAATATTAATAGAATAATGAAAGGCATAACCCAAAATGCCATTTCATTTCCATTTCCGAATCTGAAAATATTGGGTAATAAATTGGTAAAGGGTTGGTGTCAAATACATCACAGTATTTTTAAATTTCAATTCCAAGTTGTGACTGATAGGACTAATATCTACCACTATTACTGCACAAAATGGATATGATCTATGCCTCTTTTTCCCCTACTAAAACAGCAATTACTTTACCTAAAAGTTGATCCTACAGAGCCAATCTTTTTATAGTCTTCCAATTAATTCAGTCTCTCACTCACCACAATGGCTCTTCAGAATATTTTCATCCCTCCTCAAAACTTCCATGGCTCCTTCCCACACTACCTTCCCACCTACTCAGATGAGAATTTTGCCTCATATTTTAGTGAAAACATGGAGGTCATTCATTGGGAGTTCCCTCTTGTTTCCTCCACTTCTCCTATCACTCAGATATCCTCTGTCTTCTCTGCCCCCATATCACCCATAGAGATGCACTTACTCCTTATTGAACAAAATCCCCCTCTACCTGCATGATGGGTCCTCTTTCAACTCATTTACTCCAGTAGACTGTTACCTCTTTCATTCAGTTCTCTGACTACATTATCTCCCTGTGTACTGGCTGCTTCCCCCTGCTTACAAACATGTCCATTTCTCTCCCACACTTGAAAATATCTCTGCCTGGATCCATTCATCTCCTCTGATCATCATCTCATATACCACTTCCATTTGGGGCTGAAACTCCTTGAAAAGACCATTTACATTAGTCACTTCTGTTTTCTTCCTTCTTCTTAACTCTATTGTATTCCTTATGCCTCATTTTCATCCTATGATTTCTTTGTACATCAGCTGTTTTATCTTGCTTTCCCTATTAGATATGAGATCTTTAAGAAAAGAGATTTTCTTTGGCTCTTCTTTTTCTTCCCAAATACCTGACACTTTGTAGGCTCTTTATAAATACTTATTGACTAAATAACTGACACATCATACTTTTTCTTCATCCTCAGCTTTTCTCCATCAACTGCACCAAGCCTGCAGGACCTCATCACTTAGTATAATTCTGTGGACATAGTAAGAGCTCAACAATTTTTTTTCATAAATTCATTCATTCATGGCTGGCAAAACAGAGCTCTCCTTAAATAGAAGATGGGTTTGGGGATCTTAAGTGATCTTAAATGAATTAAGGGATTTTAAGTGAATTAAATCAGTGAAATCCTCCGAACCTAGGCTAAGGAAGAGCACAGTTAGTGAAGCAACTGCAGACCCCCCCATCCCTGAATGGGACTTGGATTACTGACATCCCGAAGATAAGAGAAGGAAATCAATGGTGTAAAGGAGGGGCAACTTTTAGCTTCCTCTCTCCAAGCAGAAGCTAAGACCATACCAGGTGCTGGGAGGGACATGGGGGCAGCCTGGTATGCATGCATTTCTGCCCCTAACCAAGCCTGGAGTGGGGAAAAAGGGGCAATTAGTGGTAAGCAGCTCCCCATGAAGGAAGCAGATTTGAGGCAGAAGTTTGGGAAACCTCCAGGATGTTGTCCTCCCGATGTGGAGCATTATGCAGAGGACCCAGAGCTCCTGAGGGGGCACAAGTATCTAGCCAGAAGCTCCTGGAAGCTGAGAAGAAGGCATCTTTATCAGATAGCTGCATGGATAGGAACTAGAAACCTGAGCACTGTGTGGGACTCCCAGAGAAGAGAAATCTCTCCCTTGATACATTCATTGTATTCTCAGAAACTTATCTGGAGCATGGAGACCTTGGGTGACTCAACCCTGTAAATAAATACAGATGATAAATGGTAGAGGATCGAGGATCAGCACAAAGACTGTCTCCCAGGTCACCACCCAAGAAGCTGGAGAGACCAATGGCCATACTATTCTACTTGGAAGGCAGAGGCAGCTGTGTCAGAAGCTCACCTGCAGGTAACTCCAAGGAAATGGCTAACAACCAAGCCCAGAGATTGTATTCTAGGAAACGTTAAAGCAGCCACTGACAAGTCAAAATTTGGAGGAAATATGTGTAAGAAGAGGGCTGGTTTGAGGTAGTTTTTAAAGAACTAAACAGTTTTGGTTAAGACTATACTAGTGTTAAGTCAGGTAAGCCCAAGCATGGTGTGAAAGAAACTTAACCTTGTACACAAAAATCAGATATTGAGGGAGACTCTAGATGTATATTTGTAGCAGTAATAGAGCTGGGATTCCAATGTGACTCCTCAAACTCCATATCCCAATATTCTTGCCATTGAACCATGGCCTCCTCTCCAAACAAAGCCTCTCCTTCAAGTCTGGTATACGTGTTCTCCACTTGCTGCCTCCATCTAGCTAACCAGGTGTGTTTATATGAAGAGGGGCTGTATTGCTATATCATTGTTTCATTTGTATGCTGTGCTAGTTCAAAATAACCCTGATGTTGTTAACTGTGCAATGACTACCCAGTAGCTCATTTCATTCTAACACTGACCCTGAAAAAAAGATATTGCTGGAGCTTAAGCCTCCTCTGTTAATCTCCACAGATAATCATAGAAGGGAGAAATCATTGGAAAGACAGAGTCCACGATTCTCATCACAGCCAGCAGTAACTGCTGACCAATTGTCCCAATACACACCCAAAACACATAAGAGTCCCTGCAGTGGCAGCATTCTCCAAAACATCCAGGCTGCTTCCAGCCCATCTCTCACAGCTATCAGGTGGGGAAGCATCTTCTGGAGACAATGGGCCAGCCAACTCCATTCACCTGCCAATCAAGTTAAGACTCACAGGAGAGACAGAACAGACTACCTGAAAAAGTAAAGCAACCTGAGGGAGGGACAGGAGGCAGCCTATTTGACAAAAACTGCTGATAAAACTAGAAAAGAGAGTGGCAGAAACTCGGCATTGACCAACCATATACCAAGATAAACTGAAAAGGGCTACATGATTTTGACATAAAAAGTAACACCATAATCAAATTAAGAATGCAAGCAATAGTTTACCTGTCAGATCTATGGGTAAGGGAAGAATTTATGAACTAACAGGAGATAAAGATTATGAAATGCAAAATGGATAATTTTGATTATACAGAATTTAAATATTTTTGCACAAATCAAGCCATTTCAACCAAGATTAGAACAGAGACAGAAAGCTAGGAAATTGATTTTATACCTAATAAGGTCCTCATTTCTAAAATATATAGAGAAATGAGTCAAATTGATGAGAATACAGTTCTTTTGCCATCTGGTAAATGGTCAAAGGATATGAACAGGCAGTATTGAGAAGAAGAAATTAAAGCTATCTAAAGTCATGTAATAATCTAAATCACTATCAGTTAGAAAAAGGCAAATTAAATAAGCTGAGGTTATCACATAACAACTGTCAGAATGACTATTATAAAAGACAAGGAAATTAAGTGTTGGAGACAATGTGAGACATTTGGAACACTAATGAATTATTGGTGGACTATTCTGGAAAACAATTTGTAACTATGTCCAAAGAACTACAAAACTGGCCTTTTCCTTTGATCCAGCAGTTCCAGAGATCATAATATATGGAAAATTAGAGATATAAAACTGTCTTTTTCTTTCTATAAAAAGATATGTGATTATGTTTGCCAGCGGGAGAAATAAAAAGCCTTTATCTGGCCTTTGTGATTGAGGGTTACTTAAATAGCACAAGGGTTAATGGTCAGCAGAGGAGCTAAGTAAAATAGTAAAAAAAAAAAAAAAGAACTCCTGGTTCTATCTTACTTTGGGGCTAGGAGTCAGCAAAGCAGGGAAAAGATTAAGCCTTGCCTGGAATACCCATGTTCAGTAAACTCATGAACACTGACCTCTCCTCCTCCAGGAAAACTGAGGACTCATTTTAATGATGATGGGATGCATGCGGTAGAAGGTGGACCTAACAAAACCAAATACACAATAGGTGAAGCCCTAAGTTGTGCATTCTATTGTACTCTATGGGGAAATAGAGGAAAAACTAAGCAGCTGAGAAAGGTATGAAATGTCTTTTCCTTACTTATGTAAGTGTGCTTCTACTATGGTCACTCACTTCTGCAATTGCGTAAAGACTTTTTATTTCATCCCTTTCAGCCCCACTGGAATTATTTTTTACTAACAGGATCCACATATACAAAAAATGTTTATAGCAACTCTCTTTGTGGTAGCAGAGAATTGGAAATTGAGAAGATACCTATTAATTGGGGAATGACTGAACAAAATATGGTATAGGGATGTCATAAAATACTATTGTTCTATAAGAAATGATGAGCAGATGAATTTCAAAACAACCTAGAAAGTCTTACATGAATTGGTGCTGAGTGAAGTGAGCAGAACCAGGAGAACTTTATACACAGTAACAGTAACATTGTGGAGATGATCAGCTTTGATACACTTTGCACTTCTCAGAAATACAATGATCTAAGGCAATTTAAAAAAACTTATGATGGAAAATGCTATTCACATCCAGAGAAACAACAATGAAGTCTGACTCCAGATTAAAACATACTATTTTCACTTTTTTCTTGTTTTTTTTCTTTCACATGAGTTTCCCTTGTATTCTGATTCTTCTTTCACTATTATTCTATAGTAATATAGAATTATTCTAGTAATATAGAAATAGGTTCAATGGGATTAGACCTATATAATCTATATTAGACTGATCAAATATAAAATCCTCTGTTTGATATTTAAAGCCTATCAAAAACTCCTTTTTTTGCTTCCTTTTTTTTTTGGTTATTTAATTCTATCCCAATTTGCCCCTTCTTTGTCCAACAGATTCTCCCCTCCACCCACTACAAAAACAAGGTTTTCTCAATTCTGATCCAAACTTAAGGTTCGTTACCTTTTTCTTGTAGGGAATTAAAAGAATTGTGTTTTGTAAAGAATTCTGACTGCCATGGAATTGGAGGACTTGGATTCAAATGCTGCCTCTGATACTTAGGACCTGTATGACCCTGGGGAATCACTTGACATTCTTGGACCCAGTTTCTTTTCGGACCTGGAGCACATCTGGGAGGTCTCCAGAGTGCCTGGGATTGTTCCTTTCCCTGATGCGTGTCTCATAGCAACAGCTGCTTGCTTTGTGGGTCTCCTTAGTCATATTTTACTGCAGTCTGCATCCTTATTTCTCTTTATCTGCCTCTGGCTCTGTCTCTGTCTCTATGTCTTTAAGTTTCCTCCTTTTTTTTCTCTGTCTGTCAATATATAATACCCACAGTGTCTGTGTGTACATTTGTGGTTATTTCCTGATAATGTGTAGCCCCTAGTGATTTAGATCTCTCCCCAGCTGGCAGTCCAGGAGAAAACTGAGAAGAAGCTTCCCCTGCTCCTGGCCTAAGAATCATAATGGAGACCTGAAAAAGAATCATAATGGAGTTCCAGCTACTCAGAATTCCAGGTATCCTTGGCAACGACCAGTCACCATGGCAACCACTGACTAGAACTGGCTACTGCTTCCTTGCTAGTCACGACATTCTGCCTCCAGAGAGAGTCTCTTCACCAAGTTGGCTGGATGACTGGACCCGGATTTCCACTGGAAATGGTGTGAGGCTCTAATCCCACTCCCTACTCTTTGAACAAGGCAAGGGCAAGCATCCTGGGGACTAGTGGTTGGGCTGTTTGGCAAAGGGGATTCAATGTTGTTTGTTCTTTCACATTTACACCGATTAAATAATTAACCTCAACAATAATTTCCAGTGATTGAGCCAAACCAGATAGCAACAGTCACTTATATGATGACAGGGGGTAAGCTCAGCTAGGATTACATAAGATAATTTATGCCATGTGGGAGGGGAAATAATACTTTTTGCTTTTTTATTCATTTATTTCTAAAAAGCTTCCAGGAGTAGGTAGACTACATTTTCACCCTACACAACTCAGGTTCTGCCCAAGGTAAGATGGTGACAGGAAGAGTTCGGTCTTAATTAGTTTTGAAGGATTAAAGATATTTGTAAATATAATAGAAGATCTCAGTTTCCATCCAAAAGTAGGGAGATCTCGTTCACAAACGGTGACCTTAGGCACATAATTCTTTCATCAATGTTATTCAGTGTTTGGAGGGCCTTCCCAGAGCTGTCTGTTTCTATGCTGAGGATTTTCCAGTTTGGCCAGCATATGTAGTTAAAGGTCTTCCAGGAGCAATGACATTTTGGGTTCCAGGTTCCCTTTCAGTTCTGGCATTGTCTGGTGCTAACATGTCTTCTGAAGTTTTATGTTCCAGGATCATTTCCAGCTGTGATATTCTATATTTTCTTATCTCTGGGAGCTCTCAGATCTCACATTCTATGATCTAAAGATGTTCCCTGCCCTGAGTTCTATGATTTGTTAAATAAGGATAAAGCCACTTTATAACCATGAGTTCATTTTGAATGTGAATCAAGAGCTAAGATAATGCCCCGCCTCAGTCTACATGGTTCTCTATTATGCAGCATTAAGGAATTTCTTTTGGATGAAACATTTTGTGTTAGGAAATTGCCCAGCATTTAGGCAGAGATTGGGCTCTCTATATAAACTGTCATTTCTATCTGTGTCTATGTTACAGCTAGCCTCTTTGTGGTTGAGTCAAAATTCAAATGACAAACTTTGTATAACTAAAAAGCATAATACAGTTGTGTTTATGATAGGTATTAAGAGGGGAATCTGAGGAAGGAGCAGATCTCTTTTTGGAAACTTAGGGAACAAGACAGTGGGTATACTAATGCCAACAGGCTGAATCTTCTACTGTGAGATGCTCACAGAGCCAGAGTCCATCTCTGATATTGTTTTTCTCTTCCAGAACTTAATGCATTCATCTATTTATCCTGTTCCTGATTGATCCAGTTCTGCCACTTCTTGCCTCAGCTTACTTTGACTCTGCTTCTTCCTTTCTATTTCCAAACTCTAGGAACTTCTGTGTTTTTCTTGGATGCTTCCTTGCTTTACTACAATTTCCTAAAGGCATGACCAAATTCCTTTAAGACAGTGCTATTGACTGATTCCAGATGATATATACAGATCTGGTGCACTTTTGATTTTCATTGATTGTTTGATTGATTCAAATAATAACTACTCTAGCCTAAAAACAGCATTTACTTTCTGTGAATAAGGTGGGAATCAGTGAAGCTCCATACTTTTACATAAAGATTCTCCCAGCTCTAACAGTCTATTACTTAAAAACCCCTTCCCCAATCTAACCCTACTCAGGCCAACTCTAGAGAAGAGAGGAATAAATGGGGCTTTACTTAAAATATCTAAAATCATCTTCTAACATTTTCTGTAATGGGGATAAGATCAGGAATAAAACAATGTTGCTCATTATCACCTCCATTATTCAATATTGTCATAGAAATGTTAGTTTTAATAAGAAAAAGAAATGTAAGGAATTAGAATAAGCAATGAGGAAACAAATTTTTCACTCTTTTAGGATAATTGTTGCACTGTGAGGAGAGCCTTTGGCTGAGGTGGTGGCAGTGGCGGAGGCAGAAGTGCGAAACGTCTGCGGGAGGAGACATGGCCAACATTGCGGTGCAGCGAATCAAGCGAGAGTTCAAGGAGATGCTCAAGAGCGAGGAGACAAACAAAAATCAAATTAAAATAGATCTTGTAGATGAGAACTTTACAGAACTAAGAGGAGAAATAGCGGGACCACCAGACACCCCGTACGAAGGAGGAAGATACCAACTTGAGATAAAAATACCAGAAACGTACCCATTTAGACCCCCTAAGGTGCGTTTTATTACTAAAGTTTGGCATCCTAATATTAGTTCTGTCACAGGGGCCATTTGTTTGGATATTCTGAAAGATCAATGGGCAGCAACAATGACTCTAAGGACAGTATTGCTCTCATTGCAAGCTTTGTTGGCAGCTGCAGAACCAGATGATCCACAAGATGCAGTAGTAGCAAATCAGTACAAACAGAATCCAGAAATGTTCCAAGAGACAGCTCAATTTTGGGCACATGTGTATGCTGGAGCGCCACCTACTAGTCCAGAATATGCCAAAAAAATAGAAAACCTGTGTGCTATGGGATTTGATAGGAATGCAGTAATAGTGGCCTTGTCTTCAAAATCATGGGATGTAGAGACTGCAGTAGAATTGCTTCTGAGTAACTGAGGCATAGAGAGAAAAATGCTGCTGTAGTCCAGTCTGCCCCCTTCTTCAGGAGCATCACCATCTATTATTTTTAGAATTCTGCATAGATTCTTTTAAAACTGGTATTGTTGCCTAATTATTATCTCAGCATGATTGAAGACTGAAAAAAAAACAAACCCTGCTCTGTAAATAAAGCTAATTAAACATCTGTGTGAATTTAAAAAATAATTGTTGAATAATAGTTGAAATAATTAACAACTTTATTACAATTACAGCATATAAAATAAACCCACATGAATAATTGATATTTCTATATATAATCAGCAAAGTCCAGCAGTGAAAGATGGGGGGGGGGGCACGGAAATTGCATTTAAACTAACTGTAAATATTATAAAATACTTGGGAGTAACAACAAACTCAGGAAGTATATGAACACAAACTACTTCCACTCAAATAAAGTCACATCTATGCATTTGAAACAATATCAGTTGGTCATGAATAGGCAGAGACAAAATAATACAAACAGCAATTCTACCTAAGATAATTTATTTATTTTCTGCTATGTTCAATTAACCTACTAAAATTATTTTATAGAGCTAGAAATAACTAACAAAATATTCTGGAAAAAATAAAAGTCCAAGAACATTAAAAGAATTTATGGTAAATAAATTAGAAAGAAGGTGGACTAATAACAGATCTCAAAATGTATAATAAAGTGGTAATTATCAAAACTACCTTATAATGTTTAAGAAATAGAATAATGGAACACTGGAATAAATTAGATACATAAGACACAATAGTAAATGGCCATGGTAATCCAGTTTTTGAGAAATGACAAGAACTCCCTATTGAACAAAATCTTCTGGAAAGCCGGAAACCTAGGGAAGAATCTATGTACAACCCAATATCCTACACTGTTGTCTGATTAAGGGATTATGAGGTTCAGATTCACTTCTGCAATAAATCACTACTTTTACTTTAATAAGGTAGTTAAATGATTGCAATAAAAGTAGAATAGTACAATTACAATGACAACACAATAATAATACATACTACAAAGATAAGCATAATAGCAAAGAGAAAAAAGGAAAGTAATAATATTGAAAGAAAAATATTACAAATTCAAGGAAGCAACAGTTTCTGTTCAAATAGCTGGGGAATCCCAGGTCACAGTTTTCAGGATCATAATTGGGAAGGTCCCAGGCAGAGCAGCTTCTCCATGGGTGAGAGTCCAAAGTGACTCTACCTTAATGCAGTTATATATTACTTTAGACAAAGAAGGCTCATTGCCATCCAATATGGGTTTTGGATGAAATATCCCAGATACCTGATTGAGGTTGAGGGGGCTAGCCAGCCCCCTCAATGAGGCTCTTACAAGTTGTTTATTTTCAGTGAACAGTCTATGTTTCTGAAGATAAATTACTCAAGATGTTTTGACCTGAAATAACTGGCCTGGGAGCCTCAAGGCTATACACTGGCCTTTGTCTACAATCTATCACATCTCCAGGTTTAAGTTGATCTTTTGGGCAAATATGTGCTGACATGGAGGAGTTTCTATGGTGTGTATTTGCCAATCAACTGTATACCAAGAGAAGTTCAAAATGGGCACATGATTTAGACATAAAACTTGATTAGGAGAGCATGGCATAGTTTAACTGTAAGATCTCTAGAAAAGGGAAGAATTCAGAGCCAAACAAGAGATAAAGAACATTGTGAGATGTAAAATGGGTCATTTTGATGAAAATCAATGAAAAAATTTTTATTAAAACAAAACCAAGCAGCTCTTATTAGAAGGAAAGCAGAAAACTGTGAAACAATTTCATAAAATATGTCTCTTTTTACACCTTAATTTCTCAAATATACAGAGAACTACATCAAATATATAAGAAGGCCATTATTCTTCAGTGCATGAATGGTCAAAGGATAATAACACACTTTTTTCAGATGAAGAAATCAAAGTTATCCTAACTCATATGAAAAAATGTTCTAAATAATTATTGGTTAGAGAAAGGCAAATTCAAAAAATGCTGAGGTACCATCTCATATTTCTTAGATTAGTCAAAAATATAGAATAGGGAAATAATAAATGTTGGAGGGAATATGAAAAATCTGAGACTCTAATGCACTGTTGGTGGAACTGTGATCTGTTTAAACTACTCTGGAGAGTAATTTGGAAGTGTGTCCAAAGGGTAAACATACTGTGCAGACCCTTTGATCTAGCAAAATTACTATTAGATCTGTATTACAGAGGGATCAGAAAAAAGGGAAAAGTGTCTCCTTCTACAATAATGGTTTTTATGGTAGCAAAGCATTGGACATTGAGGGGATACCAATGAATTGGAGAATGGCTGAACAAGTTGGGATATACAGTGTCATGGAATACAATTGTGCTATAAGAAATGATAAAAAGGTCAGAATTTAGAAAAACTTGGAAAGACTTATATGAACTGGTGAAAAGTGAAGTAAGCAGAGGCAATATAATATGATAAACACTAACAGCAACTCTGTAGAATAATCAGCTGTGCAGTGTTTCTACTGGGCTTATACCCCAAAGAGATACTAAAGAAAGGAAAGGGACCTATATGTGCCAAAATGTTTGTGGCAGCCCTGTTTGTAGTGGCTAGAAGCTGGAAAATGAAAGGATATCCATCCATTGGAGAATGACTGGGTACATTGTGGTATATGAATGTTATGGAATATTATTGTTCTGTAAGAAATGACCAGCAGGATGTATACAGAGAGGACTGGAGAGACTTACATGAACTGATGCTGAGTGAAATGAGCAGAACCAGGAGATCATTATATACCTCAACAATGATACTGTTTGAGGATGTATTCTGATGGAAGTGGATCTCTTCGATAAAGAGAGCCTTAATTGATCAAAGATGGACAGAAGCAGCTACACCCAGAGAAAGAACACTGGGAAATGAATATAACTGCTTGCATTTTTGTTTTTCTTCCCGGGTTATTTATACCTTCTGAATTCAATTCTCCCTGTGCAACAAGAGAACTGTTCGGTTCTGCACACATATATTGTATCTAGGATATACTGCAACCCATTCAACATGTAAAGGACTGCTTGCCATCTGGGGGAAGGGGTAGAGGGAGGGAGGGGAAAAATCGGAACAGAAGTGAATGCAAGGGATAATGCTGTAAAAAATTACCCTGGCATGGGTTCTACCAATAAAAAGTTATTAAAAAAAAGAGAATAATCAGCTGTATATGACTGAGGTCTTCTCAGCAACAAAAATGGTCTAAGGCATTTACAAATGTATTATGAAAAAAATGCTATCCACATCCAGAGAAAACTGATAAGAGTTTGAGTACATATTACAGCATTCTATTTTCACATTTTTTTTTAATGGGGGTGGGGGAGTAGGGGGGAAGGAGAAGTTTTTTTGATCTGTTTCTTCTCCAACAATATAAGTAATATTGGATTATATTTTACATGATTGCACAAATAAAACCTGTAACAAATTGCTTACCATTGTATGGGGAAAGGGAGGAGAGGAGAAAATTCGGAACTTCAAATTATTAAATGTTTGTTATATTTATCTTTACATTTATTTAAAAAATAAAATATTGTTTAAAAATCATTTTGTGTTTTAAAAATTAACACAAAGAAGTTTCAGAGAGAAGACTGATACTAAGTGGAGTCAATAGAAATAGAGAAAAAATTACGCAGTAACAACAACATTATAAAGGCAAACAATGATAAAAACTCTGATCAATGTAATGACCAAGTTTGATTTCAGAAAACCCATGAAGATGCATGTTGTGCACCTCCAGATAAAAAAGTATGGACTGACTCAGGGTGCAGAATGAAACATATTTTTGGATGTAATCAATAGGGGAATTTGCAAGGCTTGACTATGTATTCATATTTTTCAAAAGAGTTTACTTTTTCTTTTTTCCACTATATGAGGGAGGGAAGAGAGTTATAATGAGAGGGAAAATTAACATTTGCTCATTAAAAAAAGTAAATTGAAAGGTCACATTTTTAAATGACTACAGATTCTCTCAAAAGAAGGACTTGATCAGGGATGGATTTTGAGGAAAAATGTAATGCCATCCATTAGGTAACTTTGCTGTGTATCAGTTAGTGATCTCACAATGGAGCTAGGCTTTGGCTGGTGTTTGTTTTGTTTCATTTCTTTTTTGTGGGGGTGGGGAAGGTCTAGCACTTTGTAGATGGTCAGACTGGAGATCTGGTACAATGATCTTGATAGGGACCTAGAATTCAAGTGGTGATCCCAAAGGATCCCTAAGCTCTAGTGAATGGTGAATGCTTTGTGTAAGGTTCTGAAATTAAATTTGTTTAAACTTTTGACAAAATCAGAAAAAAATTACATTATTAACAAAATCAAAAAAATCATGATGCTGGTAGGCAGCATGGTATGTGATATCTTTTCAGAGGGAGTGAGGTAGTGGAGAGAACGCTAAAGTATCTTTAACTATTATAGTCATTTAAACAAGTTTAAATGTGAGGAAGCTAATTCTTATTTGAAATTTGGGGATATAAGAGAAGCATCTAAAAGTAAAGACTAGGCTTCATTGCTTCAGTATAATTGCTAATAATCTGAAATGGCCACCCCTTTCTAAAAGCCTTTGTTCCTTAAGCTTTAATTTTAGATGTACTTTTGGTAGATATGTTTTAATCTTCTGTGTCTAATAACAAAGTTTTAGCTGGGGGTGGATGGAGTTGAAGAAGCTTTTGTTGTCCATATTAAATGCTAATTCTTTGCCCACCACTAACATGCATAAAGAAAAAATGGTGGCTTCGAAACATGATACACAACATTAAGAGAGCCAGCCTGGTACATTCTTATCACAAAAACAATCACTGTATTTTGACCTTTTGCTGAAAGTCACTGCGAAACAGCAAGATTATGGATGATCAATTCAGATGGAAGTGGCTCTTTTCAACAACGAGATGTTACAAGCCAGTTCCAATGGTCTTGTGATGAAGAAAGCCATCTGCAACCAGAGAGAGGACTGTGGGAACTGAATGTGGATCACAACATAGCATTTTCACTCTTTTTGTTGTTGTTTGTTTGCATTTTATTTTTTCTCATTTTTTTTTCCTTTTTGATATGATTTTTCTTGTCAGCATGATATATTGGATTACTTGCTGTCTAGGGGAGGAGGTGGTGAAGAGAAGGAACAAATTTTGGAACATAAGATTTTACAAGGGTGAATGCTGAAAATTATCTATGCATATGTTTTGAAAATAAAAACTCTAATATAAAAAGAAAGTTACAGCAAAATATTATGTTCCTAAGTTTGGTCTTCTTTTTAAACAAATTTCTTAGAAATGGCATTGAGACATATTAAAAATCTCATATAGTGAATGAAGCATGTACGGAAATTTTGCCTAGACGTATTTTATTGTACATGATTGAACTAAGATTTAATAATTCAGGAGTTATGGACAAATTAAAAATTTATCACAAAAATCGTCTCTAGAAACAAAACTTCTAAATAAGATAAAATTTTTCATTGGGAGGCAAAAGAGTTTGTTTACAATCATCATAGATAAACAGTCTTTTAGCTCCTGGAAGAGAGGGGCTATGTTTTCTTACTTTAAGCCTGAAGGAAACACATTTGAATGTTCATTGTCACCAAGGCACTGACTAAAATTGCTTTAAAGACTTAGGTTCAAATACTGGCTCTCCCATTAGTGATCTGCATGACCTTGTTCATGTAATTTCACTAATTTCACCTCCTCTGGACCTTAATTTCCACATCTTTAAAATGAGGGTATTAGACGAGATGATCTCCAGGGTTTATTTTTCCTTTGAAATCCTAAGCTATGTTCCATTCCTAGTAGAACTTTCCCAGTAATTTGCAGTCCAAATTATATTTCAAATGAAGATAAGAGTAGTATTAATTCGTTTGGGAACTGAGTATTCTTCAGGTTTCTGGGATATGTACTAGTGATGTGAATTACTTATGAATATTTAATTTTGTTCTAGTCATGAGAGGACCAAGGGATTTTGTCATATAGACTGGATAATATAAATTTATGGAGTGAAAATTATCTTGTATTGTGTAAGAAATAGAGTAATGGATCCATTGAACAGATTATGTATACAAACACAGTAATAATTGACCATAAAATTCAAGCATTTGCTAAAACCTGTGATAAATAAAAAGGGCAAGAACTCATTATTGGACAAAAATTGTAAAATAAGATGGCAAAACCTAGGGAAAGAACAATATTTTACACTGTATATGAAGGTCAAATAGGTACATGATTTAGACATAAAGGTAGATACCATAAGCAAATTAGGAGAGCAGGGAAGTATTTACCTTTAAGTTCTATAAAGGAGAGAAAATTTTAGGACCAAATAAGAGACTGAGAGAATTATGAAATCTAAAATGGGTCATTTTGATGATATAAAATGAAAAAGGTTTTTGCCAAAATCAAATTAACACAATCATGATTAAAAGGAAAAAAGAAAGATGGGGGAAAACTTTATTGCAATTATCTCTGCTAAAGGCCTAATTTCGCAGATATATAAAGAACTGAGTAAATTTTATAAGAATATAAGTCATTTCCCAAATGGATAAAGGACATGTATAAACATTGTAAAAATGACGAAATCAAGGCTATCTGTGATCATAAAAAATAGATCTAAAGCATTATTGATGAGATTAAATGTAAATTAAAACAACTCTGAGGTACCACTTCACACCTATTAGATTGGCCAGCAGTGTTACTTCTAGGTTTGTATCTCAAAGAAATTATAAAAGAGAAAAAAGAACCTACATATGCAAAAATATTTGTAGCAATACTTTTTATGGGGGCAAAGAATAGGAAAATGAGTAAATGTCCATCAAATGGGGAATGGTTGAACAAGTTGGGGTATATGAATGTGATGGAATATGATTCTACTATAAATAATGAAGAGTAAACATATTTCAGAAAAATCTGGAAAGATTTAAGAGAAATAAGCAGAGCCAAGGGAATCTGGTAACAAACACTGCAGGACGATCAAATAGGAACGACTAGGCTCTTCTGAGCAACACAATGATCTAAAACACTCAGAAAGATATCATGAGGAAAAATCTTATTCACATCCAGAGAAAGAACTGAGGGAGTGTGAATACAGAGTGAAGCACTCTTTTCACTTTATTTTCTTTCAGGTTTCTTTCTTTCTTGGTCACTGTCATCTTGTACCACATGAGTACTGTGGGAATATATTGTATAGGATTACATATATATAATCTATGCCAAATTATTTATCCTTTCAGAGAGAGACAAAGGGAGGGGGAAGAGAAAATTTGGAACTTCAATTCTTTTTTTTAAAAAAGGCAAGTTTAATAAGATTATTAAAATATATTTTGTAAGTTCTTACAAAAGACTGCTAGTTTAACACATAAAAATATAATGGCCAAAATAAGTGTTTCTCATTGAAATAAATGAAATTATTTTTTACTTTCCTAAATAAATTACTTTAACTTTTCTTGGCATTCATTGCTTCATCTGAAAGATATGGAAACTGGATGTTTTCCACATACTGAAAATATTTTTATTATTACTTGTGACAATTATTTATTGCTAAAAATATACTGACAAGATTAATCATGTGGCAAAATCATATATTATGTCTAAATCCCATTATTTTTACAAATTAAAAAAAAAACAACTGAGGCATAAAGAAGTCAGTAAAACTTCTTTCAAATCCAGACTCTGATACTTACTAGCTTATCTTAGGCAAATCACTGAGTCCTGTGTGCCTCAGTCACATGTGTGACAGACACATGTCAAATGAGCTAGAGAAGGAAATGGCAAAGCACTGTAATATTTCTGCCAAGAAAACCCCAAATGGGGTCAGGAAAAATGTGACAGAACTGAAAAATGATTGATCAACAAATGTATACAGAGAACCATCCCACAAAAGAAAAAATAAAGAAAACGTCAACAAAAGAAGTGAAAATATTTTCAATGTGAAATGTGAAAATAAATTCATGTGGTCTCCCTGTGGATCTTTCACCTCTGGACAGGAAGGGTGAGACATGTTTTTAACATGTTTTTAAAGACCACAAATTCTCTCCAGGATCTATCGAAACAAATGTGGTGACTCTGGGTGGGAGGGCAGGTTCTACAAACATGGACAGAGTGCAGGTGACACCTTTAAAATAAAACTGAGGGATCCCATTGTAGTAGCAAGGGTGAGACAATGCCCTATATCCCTAGAAAGATGGCTAAGGCTCCAACTGGTCATTAGGGGGCTATTGGAGGGAGGACTTTGAGAAGCTTCCATCTCTCCTTTCAATACACCCATACTGCCAGTCTGAAAGGGGGTGGGACATACACATTGGTCCAAATTTGAGAGAAACTCATAAGATGGTCTTGCCCTCCCACCCAGTGGTCCCTGAAACATTCCCACTTCGTCTTTCTTTAGTAATCTTTTCCATCTCTCTAACAACTAAGCTAATTATTTCATTATTCAGGCATTCTTCTAAAGCCTCCTGAGCATTACCTACCCCCATCATCATATATCTAATAGTTCCCAACTAACTTAACTTAAGAACACTTGTGCCAAAATCTGACTTGTTGGATATTTGTTCCAAAACCGTCAGAAAAGTAGAATTAATAACTGTCATGTCTCAATCAATGCCTTTGTCCCTTTAATCAAGTCTTTTGGAATCAGTACTGTTATAAAAGGGCGTATCAGGGGAAGGAACATATAACCTAATGTGTCTCTTCAGCCCAACTTTCATATTTGAATTTTTCTTAATGGTCACATGTCTTATTACTCTTTTCACTTGCTATCTTTTTCTTTTTATACTGTTGTTTTAAGTATAATATTCTCAAATACACTTTCATATAAAACAATCAAATCAAACAAAGACTCAGGCTGACAAATGGAACAATTTCATTGAGTGTTTCCATGATATCTCCTTTCTCCCTAGATTATGTCAAATGCATTTTTCACAAAAAGTATTATGGCAAGATTTTTAAAAAATTAAGTTTTCTGTTCTCTACACACCATTTGAAATGTAAAAAAACAAACAAAAAATTTGGCACATCATTCTTAGTCAACTATTGCAATATTTTTTTTTAAGTTAATCAGGAACAAAAATTTACTAATTAAAAAAAAACTTAATATACCTCAACATATGTTCTTTTAAATTATACATGCATTGCAACCAAAACTGTAGAGTAAAATAGGAACTTATCCAGAGTCTAGGATTCTGTTTCTTTCTCATGGTTTTTCACTTTTATTCTGATTTTACTCTCCCAATATGATTCATAAAGGAATGCATATTAAAAATAAATTTGTTTTTTTAAAATGTCAGATATAAATGAAATGATTCAACAACAATGAATATGATTGTGGCAGTTATGTTGAGGAAAGTCAGTATTAACTAGATTTTGTTAGTAGTTTTCTGCGTTATGAACATCTTTGTAATATAATGATGTCTTTGGTCAGACTTTTTTTTTTAACTTTTTATAGTATTTAATTTTAAATGTCAATTAAAATAAAGGTATAAGTTTCATCACTAAGTTCAGAGATACCCTGAAATTTAACAAAAAAAAAAATCCTGAGTTAACAATGTCCGGCAAAACCATGGGCAGACCAAGAAAACCTGAGGTTAAATCAAAAAGGAAACCATAAAAGGTGAATGCCACTTTTTTAAAACTAGGAAACATTGGTAGTTATAAATTTAAAACTACTATACCTCTCATTTTGAATATATGCTATAATCTCTGACAGTTGATAACACAATTAAGAGTCACTGAGAGAATAAATAAAACAAATTACAAATAATTAAAACTATTTAAGAGATCCCCCAAAGAGGAATGGTTTATAATTTGAGAGATATATTCTTACCTGCAGTGCTTATGAGTTCTTTTAGAATCATGGCTTAGTGTCACCAGTCATATATATGTAGCAGTTCTAAAAAAAAAAAACAAAAAGAATTAGCATTCAATTCTAAATTGTTTAAATCTATTAAAATATTAACATTTACAAAGCATAAATTTTAAAATGGTTCAAACCACTAATCATACAGTATATTTAAACAGAAAACTGGGGTGATAACTTTACTGACTTTGAAAAAATGAAATATTTTGCAAAAGTAAAGAACTGGCAGGAAAGTAATGACATACCATGGGGAACATCTGAACAAACTGTCTATGAAGAATTCATTTTGTTAAGTGATAAGCTGATTTAAAGAAAATTCAAAAAATGTTCAAAGGAAAAAATTATGTAAACTGATAAAAGAAAAATAAATAGCATCCAAGGAACAATACAAAACGTTATTAATACAATCAAAATCACAAGTTTTGTTGTGCTCAAATATATTGTAATAATCTGGTTGGTAGAGTCTGGAAGAGCTCCTTCCTCAACTTATTCCTTCTGAGTTAATCAATAAAACATATTATAGTAATACAGCTTCACAAGGTTATTATGCATCAAACAAGTTGGCTTGTGTACAACACTGTATGAATCTTAAAAGCAACAGGGAAGAGAAACTATTAATAAGCCTAGTTTTAATATTACAATAAGTACTGATACTACAAGAGTTCATTTGAAATGTTCCCCTCTCACTAGAAGCAGGAACAATTGAGAGCAAAATATTACATATAGTGTCAAATATGAATATGACTTTTTTTAATTAAACATGTCCTTAATAATCAAAGAGGGTGAAAATGACCTCACTATGATGGAGTCAAGATATCTTGTAGCCCACTATGACTGATCCAACTAGTATGAGCTCACAGGTTGGGCACAGATAATCTTTATGATTGTCCTCATATATATTAAAAACTGAAGTTTTTAACTGAAGTTATCCAAAATAACCAATTTATTAATCAAGTCTGATTTTATAAGATAAGCATTTATTGCACTTTACCTTCACTTTTGAAATTAATCGTTAGGGAATTCATCTAACTAAATGGAATAATTTAGTTTAACAGAAGAGTTTGTTCTTTATTCCAGAACAAAAGGCATAATAGTTTATAGTTTAAAAAAATCATCATCCACTTCATAACTACATACCTTACAAATAAGAACATTCAAAGCAGGATGTCTATATATTGAATTTTTCTCATAATGGTTCACCTGTTGTCCATAAGCAGTACAGATCATAGTGTCATAAAGTGTTTCTCCTAAACAAATCAATCATAAATATAGTGTGTTAACAAATAAAATTTAAATTACATAAAACCTTTGAAACTGCATTTTTATATCTCTATCTTTTTGGCAATGTCCTAATTACAAATCCTAATTACAAAAATATATGCATTCACATCATTCTATTATCATATATCTACGTAAAATTATGGATAATTGTCATAAATTTCACAAACTAACAAATTTTGGAACTGGAAGCTATATCATCATATATTTTCCCCAATTCATTTCTGCCATAGTTTCCTCATCTGTAAAATGGGCTAGAAAAGGAAACAATAAACTACTCCAGAACTTTGTCAAGAAAACCCCCAATGTGGTCATCAATAATCAGACACAACAAAAATGACAAAAAAATTAAAATAAGGTGGAAAAAAGGTGAGGGAAACAATAATCACAATGAAAGACCAGAAACAGATGAACCATCAGTATCAGAAATAGAAAGCCAGCTGAGGAAGGAAAGTAATTCTAGTTAGAATGGAAAATATGGCAGGACTTTAAAAATCAAAAGGATGGGTTTATATTATATGCTAGAGACTTATTACGTACAGGAATAACAGAGGCAAACCAACCGTTATGGAAAATTATTGTAGCAACAAAGATGTGGAGGACTTGAATTAGAGTGAGTAGGGAAAAGTATATATAGGTGATTGCTCAATAGCTGCAAACAGATAATTGAAAAGATTATGACAGAAATGAATTATTAAATTTATGCATATCAAACTGTTAAAAAAAGAAAATGAGGTGACCACAAGAAAATAGAGAGGTTTAAAAACAAGAGAGGATATATAAGGAGTTAGAGACAGGGGTGTAATAAGACAATTGTAATGGAACAGCAGACTCCCAAGAAAGAAAAATCCACAGAAGTCATACGATTACCTTCAAAGAAAGACCTTTCTAAAATAAAGGACCCTTTCCTATTAAAAACATTAAAAAAGCATAAGAATAAATGGAGTTTGTATTAATGTGATAAGTAGTATTTATAACTATCATCAAGAATTATCTGCAATGGAGATAAACCAATAGCTTTCTCAATACAATTAGCAATGAAGCAAGCATTCCTATGATAAAGCATAATAAAAACACATGATGATTTCTTTTCTAGCCCAGGGCAGCTTAGGGAGAGAGACAAAAAGGTCTGTGGAGCCTCAGGAGGGATCTGACCACTAGCAAATTACAGTATTGAGAAAAAGCTGCGTACTGTTCAAGGAAAAAGCAAGACAGAAGAGATCCTGGGAGATCCACGAGCATTTGCTGGGTGCAGGAACGAGTGGCCTCTGACATAGATCACCACATGTCACCAGATTACAAGAGTTGTGAACAATGGCCGAGTCTGAAACGTGTGGCTCTGCTCTAAGCAACAATAAGAGGAAGAAAACTGTAAATGCCATAGGGAGAGAATTCTGGGAAGACAGGAAAGCACTACAGAAAATCAAATTTCCTTTACAAAGAAAAGACAGAATATTGCCTCAGAGAAGGCAGAGAGTACAGGAAAACATGTCAAACAACTGTTCTAAGACAATTTGAAAAGATCCCAGGAAAGACTCAACCTCCAAGGACAAGGGAGAATGGAGTAAATTATCTTACATAAAAGTAGAAGAAAAGAAGAGCTTTTTCAGTGTGGAATATTGCTTGAACCTCACTCCCTCCGGAAGTGGATCAGAGAGAATAACAGACTGAGTTGGGTATAGGAACCTATTTAGCTCTACAGATAGGGAGGAGAAAAGGGAAAGAGGGTCTGTGGAGGAGGTGAGCATAAAGTAAGAGGACAGGGTAAAAAAGAGATAAAAGGGTAAATGGGGAAAAGATAATGTGAAGTATATAGTAATCATAACTGCAAATATGGAAGGGATAAACCTAAACACAAAAATGGATTAAAAAATAAGAAATATATTGAAAGCAAAGAGACACACATGGAAAAAGGTGGTGGTGGGGGTGAGAATAAGGGAGGGATGCTTAGGCAAGTCAAGTACTAGCAAGGCCAGGGAGCAAGTAGTAATAAAGTGCAGCAGTCAGGAGAGATAGAACATAAGATATGCACCCAAATATAATAATAACGATCAGTAGAATTTATTTAAAAATTCAATCAAAATAGAGAAATCTACATTACATTCCAGCCATATTAATAATATGTCAGGTGTATGAATGTATGTATAAACATATATGTACATATATCTGTACATATACATATATGTACATAAATATATCCATATTTAATTGCAGTCTGCTTGACTGAGGGTGCAAGGGAGGAAAGGATAAAGTAAAAAGTGCACAACAGAGAAAAAAAGAAAATGTAAAAAGAAGCAAAAACAGTTATCAATACAATGTCCTCTATTACTATATAGACTTTCTTTTTTTTTTTTAATTGAGTTTCTTTTTTTTTTTTAATAACTTTTTATTGATAGAACGCATGCCAGGGTAATTTTTTACAGCATTATCCCTTACATTCACTTCTGTTCCGATTTTTCCCCTCCCCCGATGGCAAGCAGTCCTTTACATGTTGAATAGGTTACAGTATATCCTACATACAATATATGTTTGCAGAACCGAACAGTTCTCTTGTTGCATAGGGAGAATTGGATTCAGAAGGTATAAACAACCTGGGAAGAAAAACAAAAATGCAGATAGTTCACATTCATTTCCCAGTGTTCTTTCTTTGGGTGTAGCTGCTTCTGTCCATCATTTATCAATTGAAACTGAGTTAGGTCTCTTTGTCAAAGAAATCCACTTCCATCAGAATACATCCTCATACAATATCGTTGTTGAAGTGTACAATGATCTCCTGCTTCTGCTCATTTCCCTCAGCATCAGTTCATGTAAGTCTCTCCAGGCCTCTCTGTATTCATCCTGTTGGTCATTTCTTACAGAACAATAATATTCCATAACATTCATATACCACAATTTACCCAGCCATTCTCCAATTAATGGGCATCCATTCATTTTCCAGTTTCTGGCCATTACAAACAGGGCTGTCACAAACATTTTGGCACATACAGGTCCCTTTCCCTTCTTTAGTATTTCTTTGGGGTATAAGCCCAGAAATAACACTGCTGGATCAAAGGGTATGCACAGTTTGATAACTTTTTGAGCATAGTTCCAAACTGCTCTCCAGAATGGCTGGATGTGTTCACAGTTCCACCAACAATGCATCAGTGTCCCTGTTTTCCCACATCCCCTCCAACATTCCACATTATCTTTCCCTGTCATTCTAGCCAATCTGACAGGTGTGTAGTGGTATCTCAGAGTTGTCTTAATTTGCATTTCTCTGATTAATAATGATTTGGAGCATATTTTCATATGTCTATAAATAGTTTCAATTTCTTCGTCTGAGAATTGTCTGTTCATATCCTTTGACCATTTATCAATTGGAGAATGGTTTGATTTCTTATAGATTAGAGTCAATTCTCTATATATTTTGGAAATGAGGCCTTTATTAGAACCTTTGATTGTAAAAATGTTTTCCCAGTTTTATATAGACTTTCTTAAAATGGAATTTATTGTTACATATTTTGAACCCTCCCTTACATTCTGACATGCACATGACATTTTTTCTTTTTATCTTCTTTTTAATATTTAAGTTTTAACATATATTTTAACATATTTAATATATATACGACTACCTGCCAGCTAAGGGAGGTGATGGGGGGGAGGAGGGAAAATTTGGAACAGAAGTTTTTGCAAGGGTCAATGTTGAAAAATTACCCATGCATATGTTTTGTAAATAAAAAGCTATAATAAAAAATAAAAAATAAAAAAAATTAAGTTTTAAACAAAAACTTTTTCTTTAAAGAAAGGCTTAGGCTGAACTGAGTACAAGGGATCGAGTCTAAAAAATAACAAAACTGTGTAGGGAGAGATAAAAAAGAGCAATTATTTTATTCAAATGAGAAACAAAACGAAGAACTGATAAGCTGGGGGGAGTCAGATACTGCAGGAACCTCACTCTTTTTACCAGGAAGGAAAGAAGAAGTCTTAGAAGGGGACAAGGAATAGGAGGGCAAGGTGGCAGGAAGAAGTAAAACAGCAATGAGGAGAGAGAGGGCAAATAGGATGAGGAGGAGTGGGGGGGAAAATAGGAAGGAGGAATGTACACAAGTATTAATTTACTTATAAGGAAGAAATAGAGAACAGACTGAAAGTTAAAGTCAACAGCTTGTTGCTTTCAAGTAAAATGAAACGTGTGTGTGTACATAATACATAGCATATAAAATTAGATACATGTAGATAAAATAAAGGGCAGGAGCAGAACTTATTATTTCAAACAGCTGGGGTATCAATCATTATTTTTCAATATGTTTTCCAAAGGAAGAGAAACAAAAAGAAAACCCCACAGACAGCAGGGTCACAGAGTTTCAGACACAATTGATCAGCAAATTAAGAAAAGGGAGAAAGCAAAGGAAGTAACAAAACAGATCAACAAGAAAGTAAAGGTGAATTCCAAATAACAGGAGCCAAAACAACCATAAAGAAATTTTGTAAAATGTAACCTACTTTGTAACAAGTTCAAATAAAACCAAAAACCCTTCATCATCCTTGTGGCAAGTCTATTGTTAGTTCAGAATGAAGCAAGCTTCCAGTGAAAAAAAAATTAACCTCTTTCTAATCACAAACCATTCTGAAATAATTCATGGTGACCAAAATTTGACTGTTTGCTTGTAATAAAGAGCTGCAGCCTTTGAGAAAGATAGCAAAGCAATCTGATTACAATGTTGTATGAAACATATTGAAAGAAAGTCAAACTATGAGCCCTTGTCAGGCTGATTATTTCCTAACAGAACACTAGACTGGGCTACAGCCTGTATTGTGGACACTAAATTGCTGTATCAAAGCAAATCAGAAGTAGGCCACAAACAAGGGTTTTAGGAACATTCTAATCTTACAGTTATAAAAGTGGTACATATTTGACTTGGAAATTTTTAAGGAAGTATTTTGGGAGCTAAGGGAGAAGAATATTAAAGTATTAAGATATTCAAATAAAGATAGATTGCAAGTTACTTGCCCTTTAGACTGAGATGTTTTTTCTTGAGAGAAAAGGATTCTGTTTTATCTTTCTTTGCATTCTTAGTGTTTAGCATAATACCTGGTAAATAATAGGTGCTCAATGAATGTTTATTGATTGACAATTTGTTTTAGCTTCAGTTACACAGCTTCTTTATCCTTCCTTGATTCTCAAAAAATTTTGGCACTTGATTGCTCCCTTTTTCTAATTATTTCCTCGTTTTTGCCTGTCACATTATTTTGTCATCATTCTCCTATTGCTAATCGTTTTATTACTTTTCAAGATGTTTCCCCTCTTTCTGACCAGTATTACCACTATTTTGCTCATTGGTCATTTCCCTAAGTACTTTATTCTCATTTTCCTGTCCTTTTTTTCTTCATAGAAATGGACATCTGTGATCTGAGCCACCATTGGCAAAGGCCCCATACTTGAATGTCACCATCTACACCCTGGCCACCAACCCCTCACCCCCCACCCCAGGGAATAATGTTAACCTGAACACTCCTGGTTGGCTTGCAGAAAAATACCTCTCACCCAGGGGCTTAACACCTCCATCATGGGCATAGGAATTGTCACTCTATTTTTATCTCCATCACAGGAAGAATATACATTTCCTCCATTCTTTATGGTTATAAAAAGTGTTCAATTTCTTTTTCAGTGTTCTTTCCAATTACAATATTGTAGTCTCTTTATATTAGTGCATATATTTCAATGATTTTCAACATTCTTTAGAAAATTTTTACAAAATATCTTTTGAAATTAGTTTTCAACTACACTACTTACCAACATGTCTTCTGAAAGTTTCAGTTTTCATTTTACTTTTGTGGCTAACTTCAGGATCTTGAAAATCATCTTTGTCTTCCTCCTGCATTGGTTCTGGTTGCACAACCACATTACTTACAATTTAATAATAATCATTATGCAAATGATGTGAAAACACTGTATTTACCCTGAATATCAGAATTAAAAACAAGACTTTAACAGCCATTGGATAAAACAAAATGACAAGTTTGTTCCAAGATGCTAAGGGACTTCATCACAACCTCTTGCAATCTGGAAGTTTCCAAAACCAGAACTGTGATGTTCAAAATGAAATTCTTGAGAAAAAACCCATGGGAGGAAGGTTGAGCATTAATATTCTGTCTTTATTCTTCTTCCCAAACTAAAACCTCAGAGGGAAAAAAAACCATTCTAAAGAGTTAGAATTTCCCACGTCCTTTTAGAATCTTAAGCTTTATTCTCCAAACCCAACGGTTCAGAGTATTACCTACCCTCGGGCATAGCTTCAGAGCACTGATAACAAAAATAGAAAATCAAGTCCCTGATCTTAAGAAGCTCTCATTCTCCTCAGCCACAGCACACAAAGGTGCCTGTATCTAGAAATCAGTCATTTAGCTTCTGTCTGCCTCAGTTTCCTCACGTGTAAAATAGGAGTAATACCAGACATCTGATGAAGGCCTAAAAAAATGCAACAGTTACAGTGTGCTTTTCATACATAACTCAGGATGCCATCTGCATAAGGATGAAAATTAAACCCTTTAGTGCAAAATAATCAAGAGAAATGAAAGGCTCCAAGGCCAAGAAGTAGATGTGCAATATGAATAATAAGCAAGCAAAAATAATAATAAAAGAGACTAAGGAACAAAGAGAGGTAGGAAAATGAGTCCAAGAAAAGAGGAGATATAATAACATGAGAATCAATTGCAGCATAGAGATAAAAATAGGAATAAAACTGAGGTAAAGGTTAGAAGGATAACTTAAATTTGGCAGATCAAGTGCCTCTGGACACTTTGGTAAGAGCATTTAGGTGTATAGGTCTACTACTGCAGGAAAATAAAGCAAAACCTGAATGAACTAAAAAACCAAAAACTTGAGGAAGGGAGATGAGCAGGAAGTGAGGTGCTCCTCTCTGTTGAGGTAAGTTAAAAGCTCACCTATATGGCTGACACATCCCCACGTCAGCGTCTAGGTTATCAATGGGTAGAAAATGAAGACGAATATTGGAAGCAGACCCCAAGGTCAGGAGACAATCCATGATGTGGCAAAAAAAGGGCAAAAGTTCAACCCTGAAAGAAGAACTCTCACTTCCCCAAGATAAAAGCCAGCAGCTTTTAACTTTAAATAAAATATAAAAATCATCTTTAATTCAACTAACTTCCAATTAGTATGGGTAATGAACTCTCTGATGTAGTTGGTTGTATTATTTGAATTCACATTGAATATTTCCACTGGGCTAGAATCAATTACCCTATTTTATATAATTATAATTTAAAATAGTGTGAATTCAGATATATGCAAACACAATGGGGGCTTCACTAGTCACATTAATGGGGATTTAGCTGTATTTTTATTCAGGGATTCTTAATCTTTTTCATGTGTCCTGGATGCTTCTGAAAGTCTGATGAAGCCAATGGAATAATCACTTTAAATGCATAAAATAAAAAAAAAGGAACAAAAAGGGATATTGATTGTATTGAAATGTGGCTATTAAAATATTAAAAAGATTTAAAAAATAAAAATCATCTTTAAAAAACCTCCCTATTTCAAAGCCATTTCAAAAATTACTAATTTGCAAGGTAGTTTAAATTAAGAGGCTACATATCAAAGAGGTTATCAATGACAAATAATGACAAATGATTTTGATTAAGCCATGTTGTTTTTTCATACTTGTTTTCTAATCTATACCAAAGTGGAATTTAGATAAATTCTAAAGTCCCATCTGGCTATGAATCTAGTTCTTCTATCATTAAAATTTTATGAAAATGAAAATTATTTTATAAAACTAAAACTCAATTTTCTATCCATAACTAGGAGTGTTAACTTTCAAATATGTAAGAAAAATTAAGATCCAACATACCTTCCCTGAAGGTTTTAGTCACAAGAATATCTGAATTTTCATGTGACTGAAATTGATTCATATACTCATCCATAATCTGTCCATCATCAGAGTCAATATGTTCTTTCCTAAAGAAAATTTAAAATCTATGTTTATACTTAAGCCCATTGAAAGTTTTCAGAAAATTGGCTTTCTAGGTGAGTGTTAGTAAAGTTGATATGAAAATGTTTTCAATGTCCATAATTCCATACACAACTTAGTACTAACGTGCATCATTTCATACCTTGTATCTTTCACAAAGATGTAGAAGGAGAAATAACAGAAGACAGAGATATAAAGAGAGCAGTTAGATGGACAACATCCTTGGTGTATTTGTACTTTTAAAATAAATCCATATACTTTAGTCAGAAACACTAACTAACCTCTCAGGGCACGATGGCTTCAGTTCTTCAGATTGCCCACTACCCTAAAAAGAAAAGCCAAATACAAGTGTCAGCGAATCCACGGTTTTTGTTTTTCCGGTGTATACAACTCTTTGTGACCCCCATGTGGGGTTTTCTTGGCAGAGATATTGGAGTGCTTTGCCATTACTTCTCCCACTCATTCTACATGGGAGGACACGAAGACAAACAGGGTGAAGTGACTCGCCCAGGATTACACCATGAGTAAATTTCTGAGGTCAGATTTGAACTCAGAAAGATATGACTTTCTGAATCCAGGCCATTCTGTACTAAGTCACCTAGCTATCCCAAGGTGTTCTTGTTTAGTCATTTTTCAGTTGTGTCAGACTGTTCATGGCAGAATTCACTTCAGTAAATTACAGATTTCCTAGGGATTTGAGATAAGCACAGGAGAAGCAAAAAGATGGCCCCTGTACTCAAGAAGCTGACCAGCTTATAGCAAGATAACTAGCAAACAGATTAAAAGGAGCTATATCCCGGATAAATGGGAAAAGTTGACAAAAGCAGACAATGGAATTAGGAGGGGCTGGGGAAGGTTCCTGAGAAGGCAGGATTTTAGTTCAGACTTAAAGGGACAGAATCAGTGGCTAGAAATGAGTAAGGAGGGCAAAAAAAAAAAAAAATCAGAGAATGGCCAGAGAAAAAGGGTCTTGTTCAGAGAATGGCCAGGAGGCCAGTGTTACTGTATTATACAGGGCAAGGTAAGAAGCCTATGAAAGACACAAGAGTACTAGGTTATGATGGGTTTCGAATGGCCAAGCATTTTGTAGTTGCTCTTGCCACTGGCGTTTATGGATACTGGGTGAGGGTGGGGGAGCTAAGGAACAGAGAATGACATCATTGAAATGGTGTTTTAGGAAAATCACTGTAGTGACTGAAAGGTTACTAGAGTGGAGTGGGAAAAACTTAAGTCAGGATATTGCCATAGCCTCGTGTGAAATTATAACCAGGGCCCGTACGAGGTGGGGAGAAAGGGAGCATTTGAGAGGGGTTAAGAAGGTAAAATCAATATGCTGGGACAACAACTTGGATATGGAGGCTAAGAGACACTGAAAAGTTCAGAATGACTCCTAGGCTTTAAGTCTGAGGGACTAGAAAGATGGTGGATATCCTTGTCAGAAATAAGGAAGACAAGAAAAATAATCTTACACATACTAGGCTTAAGATGTCTCCTTCACATGCAGTTCTAGAAGTTTGAAAAGCAGGTGGAGATAGAAAGTGAGTTTGCACTTTGGTCACATTATAGAATCTATTCTCAGGAAACATGTTTTGGCTGAGTGCCTGAATTGTTCCCATTATTTGTCCTTTTCTTTTGTCCATTTCCCAGTCTCTTCCCTATTTCAACTAGACTTTGGTGCAGGGAAAGCAAATCTAATATTAGTGCAAGGACCCTAAATATCTCATCTAGTATTTCATGGATCAAAGGAATTTTCAGATCTCCACCCCTCCCCTTTTCTCTCTTTGTCTATTATTCTTTGTTTCCTTATCATGAAATCATTAAATATTAATTTTAATATTACTCTGTAGGATTGTCCAAATATCCTATCTTATCATCTAAAAACGTTCCTTCTTTGCCCATGCTTATTTTTATCTTCAGCTTACTAATTTGGCTAATATAGCTGCATTTCTGGAATGAACAGCTGAATTATTGCACTGACAACAAGCATTTTTGCTTTAACCTATGTTTTCTTTTAAAAAAAAATTATTTTGTATATATTTTCTCTCATATTTATACCTATTTTGTTTACAATAATTTATTCGTTATGATGGTCAAATACACAAACATACTCCTAAGTGGCTATTCTTTCATTCAATAATTAAATCATTATATAATTTATTTAAAAAAACAGAGTAAGAAAAAAGAGAAACAGAAAAGAAATACAAAACAAAATAAAACAAAAAAGAACACAGTCATGGGCCCAGCAGAATATCAGGGAGGATTCAAAATATATTCAAAAAATTATCAGTTCAAGAAAGTTTATGTATATACACATATACATATATATGTATGTATATATTCGTTGAAGAAATATTTATGAGTGTCCATCTTTTCATTTCCTTGTAAATTGTTATTTTGTTCTCTGCTGTGAGCCTTGTTTACTTTATTCTTTTTTCCCTTTCATTTCTCCCACTATCCACAAGCAGGGTATAATTAGGAAAGGATATATTTATGCTTATACACTTTATTAAATTGTATAGTTAATGGTGAGCTTAAGTCAATAAACACTGTGATATGCAGAAAACACAAGTAAATGAGGAAACAAGAATTTTTATTACATATTGTATATTGCCTTAATAGTAACTAGGCATTAGTCATATAGTCTCTCAGTGAGTTACATATCAGAAAAGGCCACTTTTCCCCCCACCCCCACCCCACTGTGGCCAAATAATTAAAAATCAAAAATACACAACTAGTGATTAAAATCCACTTTACCTTGCCTGAGCCATTTATTTAGATTCACAAAAATTTTTACCATAGATACTGAAATGATGGCATTTAAAAAAAATATTTAAAATTCTTTTACAGTCAGAGAAATAGTACTTACCTCAACACTGCAAATGTCCATTGAAAAAGATCAATATATTGTGCCTCAGATTTTATCTGGAAAAGGATGTAAGATCAAAATAAATAGATTCACATTATCAATACTACAGAGATTGAAAAAATAAATGTAACAAATACTATATACGGAGAATCATATGAAATGAAGTTTTCAATTTCGAGAAAGATGTATACTAAAATGAGGCCAAATCTAAGTGGGAAAAGACTGAAAATAACGCACTGCAAATAAAAGAAAAATTCTTCAGAAAAACAGTAAAAGAACTTATGTATACTAATTAATTAAAGCAAAGGACAAGAAATGGGAAAAAAAAAATGTTTTTTAAAAGAGAAATGTTTACCTTAGGATCTGGAGCTAATTGGACTGTTGTACTTTTCTTTTCTTTTCTTTCTTGTCTTTTTTTTTTTTTTAATAAATGGGACCTACTTACTGAGCAACTGGAACAAGCAAAGATGATTGGACAACAAGTATGTTAATCAATGAGAGGAAATCGAAACCAATCTGTCTCTTGATTCTCCAGGCAACATGGACAGTCTAGGATTGGGCATTACCATAGAAACTGAGTCCCACTTCCTCTGTGCTCTTCTCTGTCTTTTTTTTTTTCTCTCGTATTTTCCTTTACGACATCTCTCATTATCTCCTATCCCTTTCCTGTCTCTTACCTTATTTCTTTTTTTTCTTCTTTTTTCCTCATGCCATTATTATGCTACTGTGTCATTTTCAAAATTTAGTCAAAATCATTGATAAATATGGAATTGCACTATTTAACACTTGTCAGATTATTTCCTATCTAGGGAGGAGAGAGAGGGGGAGGAAGGTAGAAAACTTTGGAGCACAAGGTTTTGCAAAGGTGAAGATTGTATATGTTTAAAAAAATAAAATACTATAATAATAAAATGGAAGTTGATTTTTTTTTAATTGTAGCTTGTTATTTACAAGTTATATGCATGGGTAATTTTTCAACATTGACTCTAGCAAAACTTTCTATTCCAAATTTTCCCCTCCTTCCCCCCACCCCCTCTCCCAGATAGCAGGTAGTCTAATACATGTTAAACACATTAAAATATATGTTAAATCCAATATATGTATACATATTTACACAGTTATCTTGCTGCTCAAGAAAGATCGGATCTAGAAAGAAGGTTAAAATAAAAAAAAAAAAACATGAGAAGGAAAACAAAAATGAAAGCAAACAATAACAGAGTGAAAATGCATTGTTGTGGTCCACACTCATTTCCCATAGTTCTCTCTCTGGGTATAGCTGATTCTGCTTATTACTGCTCTACTGGAACTGATTTGATTCATCTCGTTGAAGAGGGCCACTTCCATCAGAATCGATCATCATATAGTCTTGTTGTTGAAGTGTACAATGATCTCCTGGTTCTGTTCATTTCACTTAGCATCAGTTCATGTAAGTTTCTCCAAGCCTTGCTGAAATCATACTGCTGGTCTTACAGAAAAATAATATTCTGTAACATTCATATACTACAGTTTATTCAGCCATTCTCCAATTAATGGGCATCTATTCAAGTTTCCAGTTTTAGGCCACTACAAAAAGGGCTGCCACAAACATTTTGGCACATATAGGTCCCTTTCCCTTCTTTAGTATCTCTTTGGGGTATAAGCCCAGTAGTAACACTGCTGGATCAAAGGGTATGCACAGTTTGATAACTTTTTGGGCATAATTCCAGATTGCTCTCCAGAATGGTTGGATCCATTCACAACTCCACCAACAATACACCAGTGTCCCAGTTTTCCCACATCCCCTCCAACATTTGGCATTATCTTTTCCTTTCATCTTAGCCAATCTGAGAGATATGTAGTGGTATCTCAGAGTTGTCTTAATTTGCATTTCTCTGATCAATAATGATTTGGAGCACCATTTCATATGACTAAAAATAGTTTTAATTTCTTGATCCAAAAATTGTCCCTTTGGCCATTTATCAATTGGAGAATGGCTGGATATCTTATGAATTTGAGTCAATTCTCTATATATTTTGGAAATGAGGCCTTTTGATTGTAAAAATGGTTTCCCAGTTTATTGCTTCCTTTCTAACATTGCCTGCATTAGTCTTGTTTGTACAAAAACTTTTTAATTTAATATAATAAAAATTTTCTATTTTGTGATCAATAATGATCTTTAGTTCTTTTTTGGTCACAAATTCCCTCCTCATCCACAGGTCTGAGATGTAAACTATCCTATGTTCTTATAATTTATTTATAATTTCATTCTTTATACTTAGATCATGAAACCATTTTGACCTTATCTTGGTGTATGGTATTAAGAGTGCATCAGTTTCCACCATACTAGTTTCCAATTTTCCAAGTAGTTTTTGTTAAGTAGTGAATTCTTATCCCAAAAGCTTCAGTCTTTAAGTTAGTCAAACACTAGAGTGCTATAGTTATTAACTATTTTGTCCTGTGAACCTAACCTATTCCAATGATCAACTAATCTATTTCTTAGCCAATACCAAATGGTTTTGGTGACTGCTGCTTTACAATATAGTTTTAGGTTTGGCATAGCTAGGCCACCTTCATTTGATTTTTTTTTTCATTAGTTCCCTTGAAATTCTTGACTTTGTGTTCTTCCAGATGAATTTTGTTGTTATTTTTTCTAGGTCAGTAAAATAGTTTCTTGGGACTTTGTTATAGCACTTAATAAATAGATTAGTTTGGGTAGTATTGTCATCTTTATTATATTTGCTCACCCTATCCAAGAGCATTTAATATTTATCCAATTGGTTAGATCTGACTTTATTTCTGTGGAAAATGTATTGTAGTTTTGCTCATATAGTTCCTGACCGTCCCTTGGCAGATAGATTCCCAAATATTTTATACTATTGGCAGTTACTTTAAACAGAATTTCTCTTTGTATCTCTGTTGGATTTTGTTAGTGATGTATTAAAACGCTGATGATTTATGTGGATTTATTTTGTATCCTGCAACTTTTCTAAAGTTGTAGATTATTTCTAATAGCTTTTTAGTAGAATCTCTGGAGTTCTCTAAGTATACCATCATATCATCTGTAAAGAGTGATAATTTGGTTTCCTCATTACCTACTCTAATTCCTTTTATCTCTTTTTCATCTCTTACTGACAAAGCTAGCACTTTTAATACAATTTTGAATAGTAATGATGATAGTGGGCAAGCTTATTTCACTCCTGATCTTATTGGAAATGGTTCCAGTCTATCCCCATTACATATGATGCTTACTGATGGTTTTTAATATATGCTACTATTTTAATAAAAAGTCCATTTACTCTTATACTCTCAAGTGTTTTTAATAGGAATGGGTGTTGGATTTTATCAAATGCTTTTTCTGCATCTATTGAGTTGATCATGTGGTTTTTGTTAATTTGGTTATTGATGGTCATTTATACTAAGAGTTTTCCTAATATTGAACCAGCCCTGAATTCCTGGTATAAATCCTACTTCATCATGGTGTATTATCCTAGGGATGATTTTCTGTGGTCTTTTTGCTAATATTGTATTTAGAAGTTTAGCATCAATATTCATTAGGGAGATTGGTTTGCAATTTTCCTTCTCTGTTTTCAACCTACCTGGTTTAGGTATCAGTAGCATGTCTGTGTCATAAAAGGAATTTGGTAGGACTCCTTCATTCCCTATTTTTTCAAGTAGTTTATATAGCATTGGGGTTAATTGTTCTTTAAATGTTTGGTAGAATTCACATGTAAATCCATCTGGTCCTGGGGATTTTTTCTTAGGGAGCTGATTAATAGCTTGTTCTTTTTTCTTTTTTATGATTTTTAAAAAATTTTTAATGCATCTGTTTCTCAATATTTTTTCTTTTTTATTATAGCTTTTTATTTACAAGATATATGCATGGGTAATTTTTCAGCATTGACAATTGCAAAACCTTTTGTTCCAATTTTTCCCCTCCTTCCTCCCACCGCCTCCCCCAGATGGCAAGTAGACCAATACATGTTAAATATGTTAAAGTGTATGTTAAATACAATATATGTATACATATTCATACAGTTATTTAGCTGCACAAGAAGAATAGGACTTTGAAATAATGTACAATTAATCTATGAAAGAAATCAAAAATGCAGGTGGACAAAAATAGAGGGATTGGAAATGCTATGTAGTCGTTCACACACATTTCCCAGAGTTCTTTCGCTGGGTGTACCTGGTTCTATTCATTATTGAACAAATGGAACTGATTTGGTTACATTGTTCAAGAGAGCCATGTCCATCTGAATTGATCATCTCATAATATTGTCATTGAAGTATATAATGATCACCTGGTCCTGCTCATTTCACTCAGCATCAGTTCATGTAAGTCTCTCCAGGCCCACAAATTTTTCTGTGTTGTCTCATTATTGTCATTCTCTTGGGTGAACTTATTAATTGTGTCTTTAATTTGCTGTTTCACCAATTCGTTCTTTAGGATGAGATTATTTAGTTTCCAATTACTTTTTGGTCTATTTTCCCCTGGCTTTTTATTGAATGTAGTTTTTATTGCATTGTGATCTGAAAAGTATGCATTTACTATTTCTGCCTTTCTGCTTTTTAATTTAAAGTCTTTAAGTCCTAATATATGGTCAATTTTTCTGTAGGTTCTATGAACTGCCAAGAAGAAAGTGTACTCCTTTCTGTCTCCATTCAGTTTGCTTCAAAGATCTATCATACCTAGCTTTTCTAATATTCTATTTACCTCTTTAATTTCTTTTTTATTTATTTTATGGTTTGATTTATCTAGTTCTGAGAGTGCAAGATTGAGATCTCCCACTATTATATTTTGGCTGTCTATTTCTTCTTGCAGCTCTCTTAACTTCACCTTTAGGAATTTAGATGCTACACCATTTGGTGCATATGTTTAATATTGATATTGCTTCAAGCCATCTTGAGAGAAATCCAAAAAAAGTGTGTATTTTTATATTTATTTGCTTTTTTATTTATTAAACAAACACGATTTATTATATTTGTAGTTTTCCTTACATTGAATGAACTCTGAATTACTGATATAAATCTAACTTGGTCATACTTTATAATCTTTCTGACACGTTGTAGCCAATTTACTAATATTATGTTTTTAAATTTGAATCAGTTTTCATTAAAATATTAGTCTATAATTTTCTTTCTCTATTTTGTATCTCCTTGGTTTGTAAATTATGACCATATTTATATTATACAAAACATTGATATTGCTTCATTATCTATGCTACCCTTTAGCAAGATATAATTGACTTCCTTATCTCTTTTAATTTGATCAATTTTTGCTTTTGCTTGTTCTAAAATCAGGATGAATACCCCTGCTTTTTTGACTTCACCTGAAGCATAGAAGATTCTGCTCAAGCCTTTTTTACCTTTAATCTGTGTGTACCACCCTGATTAACATGTGTTTTCTGTAAACAACATATTGTAGGATTCTGGCTTTTAATCCAGTCTTCTATCCACTTCTGCTTTATGGGAGAGTTCACCCCTTTCACATATATGGTTAAAACTACTAATTCTGTATTTCCTGCCATCTTATTATCCCCAGATTAAGCTTTTCTCTTTCCTTTCCCCTTTAGCCCCCTCCCCAGTATTAAACTTATGGGCACCTCTTGCCTCATGCAGCCCTCCCTGTTTTGAATCCCTCCTTCCTCCATAGAGTCCCTCCCCCTTTTAAAAAAATCTTTCCCCTACTATTTCTGTATTCCCTTTGTTTAACCTATTCCTTCCCTTTTTGCTTTTCCCCTCCCACTTTTTAATTAAGTGGGAGAAGTTTCTCTGTAAACAAAATATGTCTAATATTTTCTCTTTAGGCCAAATCTGATGAGAGTAAGAATCACACAATGTTCATCCCCCTCAGATTTCCTTCAGATATAATAGGTTTTCTTTGCTTCTTCATGAGTTGTGGTTTCCCTCTTTTTACTCATTTTCCCTTTTTCTGGTACAATCTCCTTTCCACCTCTAGTTTCTTTTTTATAACAGTAAAATCAAATTATACATGTACTATTTATGTATACCCAAAACAGAAATACAGTTCTCAAGAGTTCTTTTTACCTTTTTATGCTTCTCTTAAGTCCTATATTTGGCAGTCAATTTTTTTGTTTAGCTGTGTTTTTTTTCATCACAAATAAATGGAATTCACCTGTTTCATTGAATGTCCATCTTCTTCCCTGGAAGAAAATGCTCATTTTGGCTGGATAAGTTATTCTTGGCTGCATTCCAAGTTCCTTTGCCTTTCAGAATATCAGATTCCAGGCCCTTATATCCTTTAATGTAGACACTGCTAGATCCTAAGTAATTCTTATTGTGGCTCCTCAATATTTGAATTGTTTTTTTTTTTTCTGACTGCTTATAGGATTTTTTCCTTGGTCCAATGGTTCTGGAGTTTAGCCACAATGTTCCTTGGAGTTTTACTTTGGGGGTCTCTCTTAGCAGGTGTTCAATGAATTCTTTCAATGGCTATACCTTCTGATTCTATTTCATCTGGGCAGTTCTCTTTGATGATTTCCTGAAAAATAGTGGCTAGGCTCTTTTTTTCATCATGATTTTCATGGAGTCCAATAATCCTTAGATTATCTCTCCTAGATATACTTTCCAGGTCTGTTGTTTTCCCAAGTAGATATTTAATTTTCTTTTTCAATTTTTTCATTTTTTTGATTTTGGTTGACTGCTTCTTGATGTCTCATTGAATCATTCATTTCCATTTGTTCAGTTCTGATTTTTAATGAATTATTTTCTTCATTTACTTTTAAAAATTTCCTTTTGTATTTGTCCAATTGAGTTTTTAAATGAGATGTTTTGTTCTATGGAATTTTTTTTTTCATTTCACCATGTTTTTTAAGGAGTTTTTTTTTTTTTTTTCAATTCACAAATTCTGTTTTTCAGGGAGTTGTTCTCTTTTTTCTACTCTTATTTCTTAATGATTTATATGCCTTATCTAGACCTTCTTGCAATGTTTTCCTTTCCTTTCCCCATTCTTCTTCTAGCTCTCTTTTAAAATCCTTTTTAATTTCTTCTATGAGAGCCTTGTATGGTGGTGGCCAGGTCATATTCCCCTTTGAGGCTCCATCTGGAGACAATCTGCTTTTAGTCTCCTCAGGGTTTGAAATCTGCCCTCTTTCACTATAGAAGCTATATATAGTTAGAGACCGATTTGCCTTTTTACTCCTTAAAAAAAAAATACTATGGTCTGCTTTTGGGGCAATGAGGGCTTTCCAAGCTACCTCAACAGGCAACAGAAAGTGGCAGTGAAGCATCAGCAGAATGGCAGCAGCTACTGCACTGAGATCAAGCTTAGTCACTCTTGGTGCTTGGTGGGTGTGGCCAGGCCCAGGAGACTCTCGTGCTTTGGGGTACATACACTCTTTACTCTCTATGTTTATGTTGGAAATGTTATAACTTCTCTGCTGATCTACTGGCTTGTAACCAGAGCAGAGTAGCCAACACTGCGGTAGAGTCCTCTATGTAGATTCTCTGATTAGTGGAGACCACCCACAGTCTGCTCAGCCTATGGTGGCTTCCATGCTCTGCCTACTTATCTACCTGTGCCTGCACCTGGACTCCTCCCATGCCCAGGCCTGACCAAAAATAGACTTTTTCTCGTGATCTTTAAGATTATATGCTGTTGGTAAGGTTCCTGGGTTGTGAGAGCCCAGTACTAAGTCAGAGTCTGAATTTTGTAAATAGTTTGAGGGTAGTAGGGGAGCTCAGAAAGAAAAGTGTTTCCTCTCTGTCATCTTGGCTACGTCCCCCCACAATGAAGTTGATTTTTAAAAATCATTATTGAACCGTCACTCCAAATATTTCTCCTTCACCAACACAGCTGACTCATACAGTTTATTCATACTTCCTTCATCTTGACATCTTCTTCAAAAGCTGCCAAATTATCTTTTTCTATACCAAGACCAATTATCTTCTATCATACTCATTACCAAAAAGTTATATTATCCTACTGCTCTACTAATAGGAACATTTTGAAAGATTTTCACAACCTCAATTAGGTATGGTTTATAATTAGTAATTTTAGTCATGTGATACTGTGAAGGCATGTAAGGGTTTCTTGGAAAGTTGCTGGAGTAGTTTTTCATTTCATTCTCCAATTCATTCTACAAATGAGGCAAATGAAGAAAAATTCACGCCCAGGACAATTCAACAAGTACTAATGTAACATTCTTACAAATTTTTACGCTTTATGTGAAATTTTCTGTCCTAAAATCTTTGAACATATCTTAAAAAAAATTTATTTGGTATCTAGAAATTCCAGTATCCAATTAAAGTTTAACTAAAGCGTGTCTGTCTGTATGGAGTGTGAGAAAAGCAAATGTCAAAAGAATCAATAGTAATAACATTAGAAGTAAGAGTGATAGTGGTAGTAATGGTAGTAGTGCTAGTGCTAGTGCTGGTGGTTGTGGTGGTGCTGATGGTAGAGGTGGTGGAGGTGGCGGGGGAGGGTAGAGGAGAAGGAAGAAGAGGAGGAGGAGGAGGAGGAGGAGGAGGAGGAGGTGGTTGTAGAGGTGGTGGTGGAGATGGAGGTGGTGATGGTGATGAGGAGAAGGAGGTGGTGGAGGAGGAGAAGGTGGTGGTGGTGATGGTGGGGATAGTGGTAGTAATGGAGGGGGTGGGGGTGTGGGCGGGAGTGGGGGTGGAGGTGGTGGGGAGGAGGTGGTGGTGATGGTGGTGGTTGTGGTCGTGATAGAGGAGGGTCACAACCACCTCCATCACCACCCTCTCCTCCATCATCACCACCTCCACCACCACCATCATCAGCGATGTCATTTTCTATTCCTTAGCTCCCCCACCTCCCACTCCATATCAATAAACTCCAGCAGCAAGGCCAACTACAAAATGCTTGGCCATTCAAAACCCATCACCCTTTTTCTCTGGCTATTCCAAATTTTCTCCATCCCTGCAATGCCCTCCTTACTCATTTCTAGCCACTGATTCTGTTCCTTTAAGTCTGAACTAAAATCCTGCCTTCTCAGGAACCTTCTCCAGCCCCTCCTAATCCCATTGTCTCCCTTTGTGAACTTTTCTCATTTATCCAGCATATAGCTTATTTATTACATTTATTATATTTGCTTATTATCTTGCTATTAGCTTGTCAGCTTCTTGAATACAGGGACCATCTTTTTGCCTCTTTATATTTCCTCTGCTTATCTCAATACAGTTGGAAAGTCTGTTCTGTAATTTAGTGAAGTAAACTCAGGGATCTGTTAGATGATGTCATGAACAGTCTAACACAATGACTGAACAAGAACACCTTGGGATAGCTTGGTGACTTAGTACAGAATGGCCTGAATTCAGAAAATCTTATCTTCCTGAGTTCAAATCTGACCTCAGAAATTTACTCTTTGTATCGTCCTGGGTAATTCACTTCACCCTGTTTGTTTTAGTGTCCTCACATATAGAATGAGTGGGAGAAGTAATGGCAAACCACTCCAATATCTCTGACTCACATGAGGGTCACAAAGATGTTCTGCAAGTAGATGTATTTTCCAGAGAGTGAGCTTGTAGTAACCGGAAAGTTATTAGAGAGTGCGTCTCCCCGCATAAGTACCTCATCCACAGAGTATTCTGATGCTAGATGTACTTCCCCAGAGAATAAATCTGTAGTAAGTGGGATGTTCTCAGAAAGTCTGTCTCTAACCACAAGTGACTTTTCTTCTCAGTGTTCAGACATTCGATGTACTTCAATAGAGAGCAAGGCTGTAGTAACTGGAGTGTTCCCAGAAAGATTGTCTCCCACCACAGATATCTTTTCCTCTCTCACTATATATTTGTGTTGTTTTTTTCCTTCCTGAAACACAAAATACCACTTGTCACATGTAATGACTCTCAGGAAGCAAAGAAAGATGGAGGGATACATACAATACTGTGATGTTAAAAAAACAAACAGAAAACATCCTTGAACATTTTTTAAATGAGGGCAAGAATCTGAAGGGTATTAATGAAGAGGTGGAAAGGAAGAACAAAAAGAATTTAGTTGTGCAGAATGATTTCCCCCCACTTTTGAAACTTTAGCATCCAGGCTTGACTTGAGACTATTAGGTTAAGATTTATGATTTGCTCCTAAAGAATGGCTTGCTCCCACAACGAGACCTAAGATAACAGGTTATATGAAAAAGTTTAATAACAATGAAGTATAAAAAAAGGAAAACTAGAACTGACAATGCCATTCTTTTTTTTTTAATTTTATTTTATTTAATAATAACTTTATATTGACAGAATCCATGCCAGGATAATTTTTTACAACATTATCCCTTGCCCTCGCTTCTGTTCCGATTTTTCCCCTCCCTCCCTCCACCCCCTCCCCTAGATGGCAAGCAGTCCTATATATGTTGGATATGTTGCAGTATATCCTAGATACAATATATGTTTCCAGAACCGAACAGTTCTCTTGTTGCATAGGGAGAATTGGATTCAGAAGGTAAAAATAGCTCGGGAAGAAAATCAAAAATGCAGATAGTTCACATTCATTTCCCAGTGTTCTTTCTTTGGGTGTAGCTGCTTCTGTCCATCATTTATCCATTGAAACTGAGTTAGGTCTCTTTGTCAAAGAAATCCACTTCCATCAGAATACATCCTCATACAATATTGTTGTCGAAGTGTATAATGATCTCCTGGTTCTTCTCATTTCACTTAGCATCAGTTCATGTAAGTCTCTCCAAGCCTCTCTGTATTCATCCTGCTGGTCATTCCTTACAGAACAATAATATTCCATAACATTCACATACCACAATTTACCCAGCCATTCTCCAATTGATGGGCATCCATTCAATTTCCAGTTTCTAGCCACTACAAGCAGGGCTGCCACAAACATTTTGGCACATACAGGTCCCTTTCCCTTCTTTAGTATTTCTTTGGGATATAAGCCCAATAGAAACACTGCTGGATCAAAGGGTATGCACAGTTTGACAACTTTTTGGGCATAATTCCAGATTGCTCTCCAGAATGGTTGGATTCGTTCACAACTCCACCAACAATGCATCAGTGTTCCAGTTTTCCCGCATCCCCTCCAACATTCATCATTATTTTTTCCTGTCATCTTAGCCAATCTGACAGGTGTGTAGTGGTATCTCAGAGTTGTCTTAATTTGCATTTCTCTGATCAATAATGATTTGGAACACTCTTTCATATGAGTGGTAATAGTTTCAATTTCAGCCTCTGAAAATTGTCTGTTCATATCCTTTGACCATTTATCAATTGGAGAATGGCTTGGTATCTTATAAATTAGGGTCAGTTCTCTATATATTTTAGAAATGAGGCCTTTATCAGAACCTTTAACTGTAAAGATGTTTTCCCAGTTTGTTGCTTCCCTTCTAATCTTGTTTGCATTAGTTCTGTTTGTACAAAGGCTTTTTAATTTGATATAAACAAAATTTTCTATTTTGTGATCAGTAATGGTCTCTAGTTCATCTTTGGTCACAAATTTCTTTCTCCTCCACAAGTCTGAGAGATAAACTATCCTATGTTCCTCTAATTTATTTATAATCTCGTTCTTTATGCCTAAGTCATGGACCCATTTTGATCTTACCTTGGTATATATGGTGTTAAGTGTGGGTCCATGCCTAATTTCTGCCATACTAATTTCCAGTTATCCCAGCAGTTTTTATCAAATAATGAATTCTTATCCCAGAAGTTAGGGGCTTTGGGTTTGTCAAACACTAGATTGCTATAGTTGACTATTCTGTCTTGTGAACCTAACCTTTTCCACTGATCCACTAATCTGTTTCTTAGCCAATACCAAATGGTTTTAGTAACTGCTGCTTTATAATATAATTTTAGATCAGGTACAGGTAGGCCACCTTCATTTGATTTTTTTTTTCATTAATTCCCTTGAGATTCTCGACTTTTTATCATTCCATATGAATTTTGTTGTTATTTGTTCTAGATCATTAAAATATTTTCTGGGAAGTCTGATTGGTATAGCACTAAATAAATAGATTAGTTTAGGGAGTATTGTCATCTTTATTATATTCACTTGGCCTATCCAAGAGCACTTAATATTTTTCCAATTATTTAAGTCTGACTTTATTTGTGTGGAAACTTTTTTGTAATTTTGCTCATATAATTCCTGACTTTCCTTTGGTAGGTAGATTCCCAAATATTTTATGCTATCAACAGTTATTTTGAATGGAATTTCTCTTTGTATCTCTTGCTCTTGGATTTTGTTGCTGGTGTATAAAAATGCTGAGGATTTATGGGGATTTATTTTGTATCCTGCTACTTTGCTAAAATTATGAATTATTTCTAATAGCTTTTTAGTAGAATCTCTGGGGTTCTCTAGGTATAGACAATGCCATTCTTAACAACAAAAGCACTTAATGCATCCTATGATTAATATAACCAGTATAATACAAAAAGATAGACTACAGGAGGAGAGAAGAAAGAATACATCACCGATTCCAGGAAGCACCAACTTTGCAGACCTCAGGCTGGGGAAGTGCAGATATCAGCCCTGCAAGTTCCCACCGTGAGGGTCCCAAACAGAGCATCCTCTCCATGGGTGAGATTCCAATTTGGGTATCAATCTATTGTGACTTAAACAATGCAAGGAACAAAGGTGGCTAAATGCCAGCGATACCGATTTCACTTCCTAGAGCTAATCCAGAAGGGGGGCCAGTCCTGCCAGAGTCTGTCAAGAGTGAAGCTTTACTCCTGGAGTGGCTAGTTTCAGTGTGTAGATAATGTGTTCTTGGTGGATTTGGCCAGAATCCACCCAGGACGGTGTTCTTTAAGCTGTATTTTTCCTAGGGTTAATCAGCAGCTACAAAACAGGGGTGAATATTAGTTCACTGTACTGTAATTACCCCATGGACATGGAGGGAAACTGAGGACCAAAGCCTACAGAATCTTATCCTTATACCTCTATCTTTCAGGGACGTCCAGAGAAGGAACATCTCGCCACATTTTCAAGTCAGCCCAAAGTTGGTCTCCCTGGTCACCCTTGCCCCAAGAAGCTGGAGAGAGCAGTACTTGGTCTCTATTTCTACTTGGAAAACAGAGAGACAGCCATGTCTCAGGGTCACCAAGCAGGTGAATGCAAGAAAAGGGACAAGGAGCCAAGCCCAGAGGCCATGCACCAAGTAAAGTTTCATTGTTGGCCACTGACAAAACATGGAGGAAATATGAAAAGAAAAAGGCTGGTCTGAGCTAGGAAGGACATCTGTTAAAGAACTACCTAGTTTGGGCCCGAACTTTCCCAGGGTCAAATCAGAAATGCCCAGGCCTTGTATAAAAGACAAATTAGCCTTGCAGTATACAGAAAATCAGACACCGAGGAAGACTTGAGATGTATTTTTGTGTCAGTCGTAGAGCCAGAACTCCAAGCTAGCTCCTCTAATTCTATATCCACCAATCTTGCCATTGAAATCTTGGTCTCCTCCCAAACAAAGCCTCCCTGAAGGTCTCTTATGTGTGTGCTCTATCTGCTGCCTCGGTTGTCTCTTCACCCAGCTTTTACTTCAAGACACCAAATGGGTGCAGAAACCCCAGAGTGGTGGGGGGAGTTGTCCGAGGTCACACAGCAAGCTAGTGTCCACAGCATGTACAGTAGGATGCCAACCCAGATTTTCCCCATTCAAAATCGAGCAGTTTGGCCATTGGGTTCTGTTGACTCTGACTCTCCCATCTCCCTGGTGTACCCTCATCTCTCTGGTTGTAAGACTGGAAGAATGAAGGGAAAGTTTCTTTTTCACATGTCATTTCCAAAAACCTATCCTGTTTCACCTCATGAACGTTCAACAGTCACTTGTGGCCCTGAATTCATGTCTTTGGCAGAATTCCTGACCGCACCCTAGGCTTTCTCTATCACTTCAGCACCCTGGAAAGCTCTGCCAGGCCAGCATGTTCTCTGCAATCCACCTGCTCTAGGAACACTCACCTCTGCATCAGAGGGACCCCAAGGGGACAAGGCAGCACAACCACGGGCAGCTGGGTGGCTCAGTGGACAGAGCACTGGGCCCAGGAATACTCTTCTTCAAGAATTCAAATCTGGGCTCAGACACTTATTAGCTGTGGAATCCTGGGCAAATCACTGAACACTTTTTACCTCAGTTCTTCATCTGTAAAATAAGTTGGAGAAGGAAAAGTGCTGCAGTATCTCTGCCCTCTCCCCCAAGAAAAGCCAAATGGGGTCACACACAGTCAGCCACAATGGAAAAATGACTCAACTATGGTCAGATACACTAAACTCACACTGCTCATCTGTCATCCCCACAGACATCAATGTATCCTGTATCATCATCAAAGAAAATAAAAAGATGCTCTACAGAAAGAAGCTCATTTTCCAGAACTCCTCATTCTTCCTACATCTGCTGAGCTACATTAGGAAAATAATCAAGTGTGGCCCCAAATGCCATCTCATTTCCTTTTCCCAACCTCAAAATGATTGACAGGGTGTTGGTAAAGGGTAGATGCCAAACTAACTGTGGTATTTTAAAATTTCAGTGCCAGCCCTTGTGTGATAAAACGAATGTCTACCAGCATTATTCCACAAAACAGGTTTGATCCATGCCTCTTGTCTACTCCTATAGCAATTATTTTGCCACAAAAGTGACCAACTTTCTACTGCAGCTCCAAGATTATATTTAGTTCTCTTTCTCATTCTCCTACTAAGCACAATGGCTCTTCAGAAAAATTTCATCTCAAAGAAACGGAAAGCAATTCTAGTCACATGAAAAGGTGCTCTAATCTCAAAGGAGGGAAAGGAATCCACATGGCCAAAAGGTTTGTAGTGGCAAGAAACTGGAAACTGAGTGGATGCCCATCAATTGGAGTGTGGCTGAATAATTTGTGAATATGAATGCTATGGAATATTATTTTTCTATAGGAAATGATTGGCAACATGATTTTAGGGAGGCCTGGAGAGATTCACATGAACTGATGCTAAGTGAAATGAGTAGAACCAGGGGATGTTTATACGTGGCAACAAGACTGTATGATTCTGATGGACGTGACATTTTCCAACAATGAGATGATTCAGACCAGTTCCAATCATCTTGTGGTGAAGAGAGCCATCTACATCTAGAGAGCACTAGGAGGACTGCGGATCACCACAGAGCATTTTCACTCATCTTGCTGTTGTTTGCTTGCATTTTGTTTTCTTCCTCATTTTTTTCCCTTTTTGACCTGATTTTTCTTTTGCAGCACGATAAATGTAGTGAAGTCTAGCTTAAGCTCGATGAGGCACTTACCATTCAGGAGAGCATGAGTCCAACAAGGTAGTTCCAGAGGTAAAATATTCCAGAGGTAAAATTGAAATTATTTGGAAATGGGGAATATGGAGGAGTAAAGGAATGGTCAAGGATGGCTCTGAAGTTGAAAAATTGACTATTGAATATTGATAGTGTCCTTGAAAGAAACAGGGAAATGAGGAATTGAAACGGATTTAGGAGGAAGGATGATGGGTCTTGTTTTGGACATATTGAATTTGTTTCTGACTCATCCACGTGGAGATGTACAGTGGGCAAGTCAGTGAGAATGAGGCTGGAGCTCGGGAGATGAGGGGTGGGTGTGGAGGCAAATTTGGGAGTCATCTATGTAGATAATAACTGAACCCATAGGACCTGATGATGTTAAGAGGAAGAGTAGAAAGGGAAGAGGAGACTATCAAGGATGGAGCCCTTATGTATGTACATCCGCAAATGGAAAAATAACATGGATAATGATCTGACTGAGAAGACTAAGAAGGTTTAATCATACAAATAGAAGATAGCCATGAAAGCCTGGGGAGGATAGTCTGGTCAGTAACATTAAGTGCTGTCAAATGCTCAAGAAGAATGAGAAAAGGTCATTGGATTTAGCAATTCAGAGGTCAATGGTCAAATCCAAGAGACGAGTTTCAGGTGAATCATGGGACTGTAAACTCTATCTCTTCTCTGGCACTACTTGAATGCTGAATCTCATCACCTGGACTACGGCAATAACTGCTGGGGATCTGCCTGCCTCGCATCTCTCCCCACTCCAGTTATTCTTCCATT